>NC_134716.1:21387500-21410000 GCF_049634645.1 Pelodiscus sinensis
TTTACGGTGGGTTTTTTTTTTTTTTTTTTCAGTATTGTGTGTGATATATATTTCTTCCCCAAGAATAAGGTAAGTGAGCACCACAATGGTTTACATTTTTCAAAGATTTTGAAATTCAGTGTATATGCCAGCAAGCAGTTTAGTGGCAGGAAGTCTGTCCTAGTAGTGCAGTCATGAACTGGTAAACTAGAAGCATCTGTAAAAATTTAGAGGGAATATCAACTTTCTCAAAGCTCCGGCCCAAGACTAATGAGGTGCAAATGATAGCAACTGCATAATCCTTCTCCACCCGTTATGGAATGAGATATTGCAACAGAAAGAAATTAAGAAACGAGACAAAGATTTCAAAACTCATAATGTACTGAAGCAAATGTAGCTTTTTTCAGATGAATTTTCAGGTAGCTTAAGTGAGTCAACCAGCACTCTTTCATTAGCACAAAATTTCTTCATCAGCAAATCTATATCGACTGAGCAAAATATTGAGATGTGAGGAATCTTGATCACTAATTACTTTTTTTTGCATGCATGCTAAATTATGTATCTGTTCACATGACTGTTCTAATTAACAGCAGTTCCATTTTTAGAAAGAAACTTTGGATAATTTGCATATTTGATAGACTCCTCCCATTTCAGAGTAAGAGGAAGGAGAGAGTGAAATGTGATTTGTCTGAAGGAACACATCTGGGGTGTGATCTGCTGTATCTTAACACCAGATGGCAGGTTTAGGCTGACAACTAAAACGCAGTTTAGCCTGGTCACACAGTATTTTGCTCCCTTACTCTCTTTCTGGCAATAAATAAATTAATTAAATTAAAATTGCTGTAAGTTTTGAGTTCAAGTAATTGTTCAAATCAAACGGTGAGAATCTGCATTTAGTTCTATCTCTGTGCTTTTTCTCTTCCTCTGTCTTCTCACCTCTTCAGTGTTTATAGAAGAGAGTCCTTGGCAACACCTAAAACTTTGTGTGGCTCATGCCTTTTTCAAATTATGTGTTGTAGGGGCAGAGGTGTGGCCCCTTTAAAGTGGTTGATTCTTGTCATAACAGGTAGAGCATTAGCCCTGCTGAGTAGTGACTAGAAGTGACAGCATTGCATTTGAGGTGCCTGGAGGGCACTCAGTCATCACTCCTACACAGAATGATGTACCTCTGAAAGCACAGTATACAGCTGCCTGCCAGTGTGGAGTATCACCAAAGAGAGAGCGTGAGCATGCCCCTATATACCACTGAGAAAAGATTTGATTTTGTGAGTGTGTTTATGTGTATTCTTAATCTTCACTACGTTTCCAAAGAAACTCCAGCAGAACAAGGCCAGAGTAGTGTCATGCACTGTACAGCACTTTTGTTTTTATTTAGATGCATAAAAATATATTTAGGCATTGAACAGTAAACCACCCAAGTTACAAAATTTTTCTTGTCATCTGTGAGGGACTCTTTCCTACTCCCAATTTCTAAATTTCATTTTCAATTACTTTCTAAAACAAGGATGCTTTTTGCAGTTACATTGTTTGTCCAGAATGGCTCTCTAGCACACGCAAAAGTTGAAGGTAAAAATATTATTGTTAAGATGTCTAGCTCTTCTTGCTTATCAAGTTTGATCACTGAACAATATATGTTTTTACCTGAAATTGAATGTACCAAGTTTTTACAGTACATGTCAGTTCAGTGAAATGCAAGAATGGAGATCAGTATAAAAATAGATTTATACAATATCATGTTTTTACATTTAAATTTACAGGTCACATTCCATTTTGTATAAAACATGAGACTTTTGTTACATTTTTTTTTTTAACCTTTATTTTTGTAGTATGTCTCCGTAACATTAATCACCCCCTTAAACTAGCCTTGGGCACTTTCCTTGTAAAGTACTTAATAGATTGCTTTTTTAAGGATTCAAAGTGAAGTAATTTTAGAAGGCCACTACTGCATATATGGCTTATGGGTGTGCTGTTGCAAGACTGCCAATATTTTGATATTATATTTACACTAATATGTTAGTGATTTATTTCCAGATGTAGTATGGAAGACCTGGGGAGAAAATACCCTTATTTCAATAAAAAATAAAGAATCTGTGTTTTATTTCTAATAGTGAAAGGTAATCTTAATTGGGCTGTACAATTTTTTTTTGGAGAATGTGGTCCAGTTGTGAGAAATTTGCATTTGTGAAAAACATGCCTTTCTCTCACTGAGTTCCAAGTAAAGTACTTCAATACAGGGTCCTTAAGCTGACTTTGGCAGCGCTAAATACACTTTTTTATAGAAAAAAAAAAGTTGTGATGTTGACTTAAGGGTTGGAAACACTGGGCATGTTCTTTTCTAGTAAGCATTAGTTTTCACGTTTCTCAATTTTTCTTCTTGAAACACTATTTGATGTAGAAGGTGGGTTCAGATGCTTGTGATTCATGTTTACATATACCAATAGGAGCCTTCGTTGTTATTTGAGAGTCTCTCCTGTGTATTTGTAGGGTGAGACTTGTGAATTGAAACTCAATGATTCTGACATCCTAAGGATCCCTGATGAAACTGTTAGAAGAGTCCACCTATCAGTTCACATAAACAGTTTATTAATTGTGCTATAACTGTTCTCAAAGACATTGAAAAGTGTTTTTTTTTTCATTTTTCTTTTTAGTTATGAATGCATGGGGAATCCTCTAAAATAAGCAATTACATGCATATGTACAAGCCCAGCTGTAATTTGCTAACCAAGATACAATGATTTGTATAAAACAGTACATGCTGTGAGAAGTACTTTGTATTATCCTCTTAGGAGGAATGTAGGTGAGTTGAATGGTTTAGGTATCTCCACCATTGCTTAAAGGACAGTAGGTCCAGAAGAGTTAACCCAAATAGGATGTTTTAACTTATTAAGGACAGGCTCAATATGGACAATTGAGATTTTGTTCAACACAATAGAGGTGAAAGCCAGTTGGGAAATTTGTGTCTAGCCCCTGATTCAGGTTTTGAATCCTTTCAAACTTCAGACTTTGGTTCAGTCCTATCTTAAACAATTATATTAGCTTTTTCATTAAGAGTGTGTGTGCACGCACACATGCATGTGTACAATACACTTCAGGGAAGAAATTAGCTACAATATTCTTGCATGAGGAAAATGGCCTCCTTAATTACTCAGAAGGTTTGAGTCCACTGTCTCTAAAC
Organism: Pelodiscus sinensis; assembly: GCF_049634645.1. Taxonomy (NCBI): domain Eukaryota; kingdom Metazoa; phylum Chordata; order Testudines; family Trionychidae; genus Pelodiscus; species Pelodiscus sinensis. The sequence continues at coordinate 21,390,655 of NC_134716.1, forward strand.
AGACCAATATCCTAGTTTGCCTATCATGATTACGTCCATGGGATTGTTGCCTGCATGGGGACTATAAGATTGGGTTCCAGATATGCCATTATTTTAAGAAATATGTCAAATAGCATCGGTGAAAGCAGTGGTGGGAAATTTTTATGCAAGAAGATCTATTGCAGACACAGTCTGTATGTTTAGCATACATTAGAACTTTGAGCATTCCAAGATGCTAATGAGCTGATGAGATGATTGAGTTCTAGGGAGGGCTCCATGGCCCCAATGGACTTAAATAAATGTGTGTATTTCTATAAAATATAAGAATGTAGCTCATATAAAAATGCAGGACACTTTAGCAAATTATTCTAAGGATTTTGTAAACTGTATATAACTTAAACCTGTGATTCCTATTTTACTGTACAGTGCAGTTCCCTTTTTTTAAGCAAATGCTATTAATGTTTTGACTTTTCTCAGATGACATGCAGTTGTAATGCAATTTTTCTTCCTTGAATACATATTTTTGGCACACTCCTTTTTATCTGTATTTCTTTCTCCTGACTTTTATACCCACTTTCATGGCTTCACTTTTGATTCCTTCCTTCAAGACAGGAGAACAGGAAGACCTGTGGTTTATTCTGCAACGAAAGCCAACGCTGCTGAATGAATTGTATTTTGTGTGGCAGGAGGTGCTGGTCTAAATTTCATAGCTCTGATACACTTTTTTTAAGGCTTATCACCTCTCTATGAACATGTTTGTTCTACCCTGGTCTGAGTCTGCTCTCTATCCCAAAAATGAATAAAGTAACAAAACAAAACCCTGTCTTGTAGATAATTTAGAAAAGGGTTAATAAAAATCAACAATTGCTAAATAGAATATTAAACTTTAGTACCTACCATTGTTCAGACATACAGTACAAATGTGTTCTGCTTAAGTTAGCCAGAACAATGTCTCTAGCTAGTGATTAGGCTCAACTCCAACTTTCACCTCAGGCAAAATTTATGCAGCTATAATACTGTTTGTCAGGTGATTAAAGGAAAAAGAAATATCAGCCTAAAGTAAATTTTTAAAATATTAAATACATTTCTGTTGAATAAAGACTTAAGTAACAGACAAACATTTGGGGCTGGGATTTGCATAAGTATCAGATTTGCATACTGATATTGGGCCAAATTCCACCCTAGGAACTGAAGAAGTGGTGATCCTCCTTTGTTACATAATGTAGCTTATGGTGCTTTTAAGAGAAATTGGAAGACAATCAAATACCCCTGCAAAATGGAAATGGCGAGCCGGGAGACTGTTTCCTACATGGAGGAGAACCAGACCAGTGTAAATAGTTGTTGCTTATCACAATGTTTCTCAATTTTTTTTTATAAAGTACCCCTTTAAAAAAAATACGCCCAGCCCTCTGCTCTAACCCAATGCCCCATCCCTCCCCCAGAGCCAGGCAACCCCCCCCCCCGGCTCTAACCCAATACCCCTTCCCTCCCTCAGAGCCAGGCACCGGCTGTATGGTAGCCCTATCTTTGAAGTGCCTGCTTCCGCCGCCTGGCCCTGCCTCAGTAGTGTGTTTGCAGGAAGCAAGTGGCTCACCAGTACTGGACTTGCCACGTAGGGCTGTGTGCTCCCACCCCAACCTGGCACCCCCTAGCGTGGCAGCTGGGAGCAGCTGCTCCCCTCCCTCCCTTGCTATGTCACTGATGTGGGTGGGGGGGTTTCCTTTGAAGCAAAGCTTATTGTGCCACTTCACTGCCTTTTGGCTCCTCTCTGCAGTGCAATGGGGACAGGGCGATGCGGATGCATTGTACTGAGCTGCTGTTAGGGGTGGGGGTAACGCATGTCTCCAGGTTCAGCCACCCTTGGGGAGGCTGCTGGAGAGAAAATGAACTAGGAGAGACGGCCATGGGGGGTCACCCATCCCCCCAATTTGGAACTGCCCTGGGTCTTACCAGAACTGCTGCTGCAACCACACACACTTCCTGCCAGGGGCTGGGGTGTGTGCACAGAGCGGTTTTTAACGTCCGGGCATGTGCTCTGAACATTCAATCTGCCGCTGGCCCCCTCCCCCCCCCAAGATCCTCTTTGCAGGGCAAAATCTCGGACATTTTTTGCCACATTTCACTAGGGTTACCAGGTACAGGCAGTCCCCGAGTTACGCGGATCCCACTTATGTCGGATCCGCAGTTACGAACGTGGATTTTTCTCGCCTCGGAGTACTGGAGCGGTGGGAGGCCTGGTCCCGCCGCCCGCCTCCTCCGGGGCGAGAAAAGCTGCTCCCCGTCTCCCTGGTCTGCTGGGGGAGCCAGCAGACCAGGGAGACGCTGAGCAAAGCCGCGGAGGACCCGGCCGGACCCGCGGCGCTTCCAGCTGATCTGGAAGCGCCGCGGGTCCGGCCCCAGGTCCTCCGCCGCTTTGCTCCGCGTCTCCCTGGTCTGCTGGGGGGGGACGCAGCTAGACCAGGGAGACGTGGAGCAAAGCCCGGGGCCTGTGGTAGAGCAGGTGGGGCGCTGCCGGTTGGTCCTGCAGCACCGCTCCTTGGCGCTACTGGACCAACCCAGCAGCACCCCAGCTGCTCTGCCCCAGGTGTCCTGATTCAGCTGCTGCTGATCAGTTTCAGCAGCGGCTGAATCAGGACACCTGGGGCAGAGCAGCTGGGGTGCTGCTGGGTTGGTCCAGTAGCGCCGAGGAGTGGCCACGCTACTGGACCAACCCAGCAGCACCGAGCTGCTCTGCCCCAGGCGTCCCCAAGTTAGCCGCTGCTGAAACTGACCAGCGGCTGACTACAGGAAGCCCGAGGCAGAGTTGCTCTGCCCCGGGCTTCCTGGAATCAGCGGCTGATCAGTTTCAGCAGTGGCTGAATCTGGATGCCAGTTCCGACTTACATACAGATTCAACTTAAGAACAAACCTACAGCCCCTATCTTGTACGTAACCTGGGGACTGCCTGTAGTCATAAAAAAAAATACCGGACATGCTTCATGGGGAGAGGAGGGAAGGAACTGGCCAGCAGGAGAGCAGTGCTGGCCATGAGAGAGGAGGGACTGGAAACAGAGCTAACGGGGGAGGGGGCAATGGGGCTGACTGGGGGAGACGCGGGGGTTGACGGGAAGCAGGGCTGGTCGGTAGGGGGGTCAGGCAGAATAGGGATGGCCGTGGGATATCGCGGGGGATGGAGGGGCGGCCGGCGGGGGCAGAGCTGGCTGGGGGAGCTCAGGAGGAGGCAGAGGGGAGAACTGGCTGCTGGAAGCAGGGCTGGCGGGGGAAGATCCGGAGCAGGAACCGGCCAGCGGGAGGCAGAGCTGGCAGCGGGCGGGGGGGCGGGGGGGGAGGTGGGAGAGGGACTGGCCAGGGAATACTGGGAGAAGTCAGGGAGAATCAACCAACCAGCTGACTAGGAAGGGTCGGGGGAGCGAATCAGCCGCTGGGGAGCAGGACTGACCCGAGCTGTGCAGATCTCAGGGCGCTCCCGTCCCATGCGAGTCAGTCCGGCTGCGGCTCCACCACGCGATTGTCCAGAATGCAGGAGCATGGACTGGGCTGCCCCTCTTCCTCCTCACACGCCACCAGGGCTCCCAGCGCCGATTGCACCCCGCTTCCCAGTCGCTCACCCCACCCCCACCAGGCTTCCGTCTGGTGCCCAGCCGGAAAGCCAGGAAATACCAGACATTGCACAGGTCCGGTATTTTCTGGATTTTTATATTGGGCAGAGCGCCCAATAGTCTGGTAGAAAACCCGACACCTGGCAACCCTACATTTCACTTGTGTTGAGGTACCCCTCCCCAACTTCTATTGCATACCCCTAAAGGTACGCGTACCATTGGTTGAGAAACACTGGCTTATCAGACAGAGGCATGGGAGATGCTGTTGTCTGAACCTGAGAAACAGTAGCTGTCAATCTGAGGGAGGCCTGGCTTCACAGCATGTGCTGACAGAGCAGGCAATCCAGTTCTGTTGTTCAGATGGTCATCAGTGAAGCCATGGACGGTTGTCGTTACCTTATTCCTTGAATTCTGTTTCTTGAGTGAGCATTGTAGGGTCACATCCCTCATTGTAGCACCTAAGGTCTAGAGAGTAATTTGGAATTTATCTGTATAAATCTGAGGGCAGAATTGTTCCCAGTCTCTAAGTCAATTTTGAAGGTAGGAGCAATTTTATTACCAGGCAGGGAATCCCGGTGTGAGACTCTTACACTCACCAGAATATGAACTACGATTAACAGTCATAATTTGTCTGCAGCTTTGAGTATGATGTGGTTTAGCTGTTCATTGTGGATAGATCCAATCTGTATTATAAACTGTTCTTAAAACAAAACAAAAACACACCTAGATTCAAGCCTCATTCTCTAGTGTTACAACTTGTTTATATTGTATCTGGAAGTCTCTTTCAAAGTGTTTGAAAACCCAATTTGAGTATGGCTGGATTTTAAAATGTGCTTTTGCATGGTGGTAAAAACGATTGAAAACTGTATGCCGCCAAGGCCTTATTTTGGTCTGGTTTTGCCAGTATGTGAAGGGCTAGAAATATTGTAAACACAACCTGCTTAACCTTGAGAAGAATGGGGGGGGAGGGGAGAAAGGGGTGATAATTAAGGAGCTTCAGAAGAGTCTCATCCACCATTCCTGTTTGGCCAAAGACTTCTTTGGTAATAGTTTGTGGAGCCACCAGAATATGAATTGGAACTGCCCACTCAAACCTAAGCATTACATCATTGCACATTCTTTGTAATATTACTCTGTGCTTTCATTATATTTTATGGTCTAGATATACTAAAATGGCTTATGAGACATTGCTTGAATGTTACAATGTATTCCATGTATAGATAATTGTTTGGAGAGCCTTCTATTGTGTATTGTGTATTAGCCCAGGCATTACTATTTATAAATCCTAATTTATAGGGCTTTGGCAACTTGCTGTCTCTTGATGTACATAGTAAAATCTATGTGGACAGGGCTTTGAGCACCACAATAGGTCAATTGAGTGACCTTTTGCCTCTGGAGATACAAAATGCAAATTCAGGCCACCAAAGTGAAAATGGGTGTACAGGCAGTCCCCGGGTTACATGGATCCGACTTACATCGGATCCCTACTTACAAACGGGGTGAGGCAACCCCACACTAGCTGCTTCCCCCCAGCAGACCAGGGAGCCGCGAAGCTAGCGCCCCCGCCAGCAGACCAGGGAGACGTGGAGCGGCTTTTCTTAGCAGACACCTCAGCTTGAGAATAAAGGACTGAGGGAAGTGAGGTGTGGGAGAATAAAACTGAGCTCTGGAGAAATGTTTGGCTAGAGTTTCCCCTACAATATGTACCAGTTTCGACTTACATACAGATTCAACTTAAGAACAAACCTACAGTCCCTATCTTGTACGTAACCCGGGGACTGCCTGTATAGTTATGATCTAGTCCTTTGGCACAATTCAAGCTGTCTCTTTTCTCAGCTTTTCTGTGAACACAATTAGCAAAGCCCTTAGATGTCAGGACTGATGTGACTGGGAGTTTGTGGGGAAGCTGGCACAGTATCTGACCACAATTGCTGTCAGTCCATTCCACTCATAAGCACTAACTTTTTTCTTTTTGCAAATGTAAAGAAATAAGGATTTTTAAAAATCTTGTCTAAATGTTCTTTTACAATTTGCTTGGGGTGAGCAATATTCAATATGATCAATGTAACCTACACTCTAGGGATGGTGAAATACAGAGTTTGAGGTTACAATATGGAGACTTATCAAATTCTGCAAAACTCAAGAGTTAGCAAAAGCTGGTCTTTAAACTTGCCTCTGCTTCAGTCTGTTGTCCCAGAGGAGTACAAGTCTGCAGGGTCAGAAAGTGGCCAGTCTTGACACTGCTAATCCTTTGCACTCAGCATTTTTAAAGTGCTGTCCAACAGAAACTGTGTTTCATCTTCGAAGAGATATGTAAGCAGTATTCTGTTCATGGACAGAGAAATTGTGCAAGACTAGCTAAGGGACCATGCTGAAGATCATTGGCTCTCTCCAATTGTAATGCTGACAGACCCTGATCATCTGCAGGCGGAATTGAACCTAAGACCTCTGGAGCTTAGAGCATGAGCCTGTATGTGGCATGAGCTAAAAGACAGGTGGCTATTAGCTAAGGCTGTAGAACAGACTCATTCTTCTCTCTGTAAGAGGTCTCAGTGCCACTAGATGGGACACTACATCACATCCAGAAACTCTGATAGGCAGGGCTCGACAAATAATGCAATCTACTCGCCCGTGGTGAGTAGATTGCGACCCGGAAGAGCCGGGTTTGGGCGATCTGCGCACGCGCAGATCGCTGGACAGCGTGGCTGGCGAGCGTGGCTCGCCACAGTTCGGCGAGCCCTGCTGATAGGGATGTTAGTGAGTAGTTGATTAGTCAACTACCGAATAATCCTAAATTTATCGGGTAGTCGACTGGAGTATCGAATACTCGCTTCACCTCCCCCCCCCCACCTGCTGTCTCTGTTTGTAGTGGATAGGGCTTCCTGCCTGGCCATTTTCCCCTCCCCCCGCTGCCTCTGCTCCAGCAGCAGCCCCTGTTTACGGAGGACAGGGCTTGCTGCTGAGAACAGGGGCTGCTGGACTTGGCATGAGCTGGAACCAAACAGTCCTGGCTCACGCTGGTCCGGGATGCTGCACTTCTGCATTTTAAATGTAGTAAGCGCCTGACTGGTCTTTCTACATTTAAAACACAGAGCCTCAGCTCAGGTGGCTCCCAGAGCCAGCACGAGCCGGGACTGCTGAGTCCTGGCTCGAGCCAGCTCCTGGAGCTACCCCCACTGCAGCTCTGCAGAGCGGTCCTTACAACTATTTTTGTGTGGTCAATACAAATTGTATTGACTACAGACTGCGCCAGATCACTGCAATTTAACATCCCTACTCTGTTGGTTACGTAATGTCAGAATAGATTCGAATTTGGGAGTTCTTGCCTCCCTGCTCTGTTCTAGAGCTATTAAACTGTACTCCCTTTCTTTGTACTCCTTATGCACACTATCATCTCAGAAAGTGTGCTAATTTGAGTAGTGTGTACACAGGTGGATATGAAATGGCCACTGCTATGTTATCTTGTAACCATTCAGTCTTCCCTGTGTTGCTAAATTGCTTTCCTTATCTACGGATGTGCTTGTTGGCATAGCTGACTCCTGAATAGGTGTACACAGAGGGTATGCTGCTAAAGCAGTGTTAATTTGCACCTGTGGTCAGGCCAAGGCCAAGCTTATGGCCCACCTCATTGAACAATCGTTTGCTATTCAAACCATAAAGTAATCTGTATGGAGGTCTGGAGACACCCCACTGCTGGCTAATTGAATGTACATGCATAGACAGCAGCCCTGATGCTTGGGCTGTGAGGACTATCTATGGTTCTTGTTGTAGCAGGTTTCTTGAGTGGCTCTTCACAATGTTTTGAGTAGCCTCTTCACAGTGTTTTGAAAGGGCCAGAAAAAGGTCATCCAACTCCCACCCTGCATTTTTGCTGCTGGATGTGATTTTCCCCCTGCCTTCTTAGTGGTGCACAGTAGGCTGCGATGCTGTACAGGGATGGCCATCCTGTGTGCGTACATTGTGGTCATAAGGTGCCATATCAACCCCTAATGTTGGCATCACTGATTGAAAATTGAGTATGGTCAGGGTGGTTCTGAAGGTCTAAGTTCCTGAGGACCCCTAGTGGGATTTTAAGCTTCTTTCACCTGGAAGAAAGAACTCTGCTCTGCAAGAGTGAGTGGCCCTCTGGGGTAAAGACTCAGCTGATGCAGTACGCTCTTTGCTAACTGATCTGAACTTCATCAGCTTGAGACTGTTGCCATTCCATTAACATTTGTCTATAGCAGCTGATTCTGAGGCCTGACCACACTTGCAGAGGGCACAAAAGCCATTATACTGTGGGTGAAATCCCAGAGCAATGGAAATTAATGGGAATTTTGACACTGACTTCAATGGAGCCATGGTTCACCCATTTTTCTTCAGATAGTTCACTCTGTTTCTGGGTGTCAAAACAGAGCTTGGCACATGCGTGCACATACACTTTCTTTATATAAATATGAGTGCGAACTCACACACAAATTCCATGTGAGGCATTTGATTTCCTTTGAGACATTAATGTACAGTGAATACCATCATCCCTTGGAGTGCCTTAGAACTTAAAAGTTAATATGCAATGAAAAGGCACTCATATGTCCCTGTGGATGTATGTGGTTTATACTGGTAATTTACTGAAAGAGTGGAAACAGTGCAACAGTGAGAGGCCCAATGTTTCTCTGGGTGTAGAGCTTGACAGATTAAGTTAAATTTCCAATTGGAGATATTTTGATGGCTTTTTCTTCCAATATATGGATAGTTCACTTTTTCTGTTAATCGGCTGGATAAAGTAACATTTTCTGTATTGCTTTCGATGATTTATCTTTTTGGGAGGAGGATTAAATTCCCTCCCCATGTTTTTCCTTGCATAATTATCAAGAGGTAAACATCAAGGCTGTAAATTTCATCTTGTGTAAAAGCAGGACGTAATGGGTAGGAAGCTTAAACAATTTATAATATTTAGGGTAGGGCTGGGGGATTGCATTATGATTTTGCTTCAAATACTTTCTTCCCTTTTATACAGTAGCATGCAAGAAAGTCAATCCTGCTTCTCCTCCCACCTCCCAAAAGGAGGAGCATTAAGGGTATTACACAAAACAGTTAATGAGAAGAAACAAGTGGGACCAGAAAAAAATGTATGTAGCCTAGTGATCCGTGTCACCAGACTCTTGCTTCGAGTGTATATATATTGCATAATCAGGAGAGATGAGACAAACCAAATCCCTTTTAGTCCACGGAGGTTACTGTGTCCTAGGAGCGGTGCCAAGTGTCATTATGTGAGTGCAGGTTACTGTGTTGAGGAGGTGCAGCCGTGTATTCATGGAAGTCACCTGAAAAGTATTCAAGAACCAATAGACCTGGGATAAATGTTGGTATGTTTTTAAAAAATAGATCGTGAATATATATGGTGTCTGGAAATATTGATTGCTCTTTGTGTAATTTTCTATAACCTCAGTTGCCCCATGTACAGCAGTTTAAAATAGCAAATACTTAAGGCATGAGAGGTGGGTATTAGAGGCAGGGGATGGCAATGCCTTCCCAAACTGCCTGGCTGAACTCACCCACACTCCACCTCTAGTTTGCCCATTCATTGTGGCTCCCCCAGTCTCCTAGGGCTGCCTGGGCTTCAGTCCTCTGCTGCCCGCCCTCCCTATGTTCCAGGACCATGGAGGCTGGGGGTGGGGACTGCCCATCCATATACCTGCCCTCCGGAGGGCCAGGAAAGACTGTGGGACACCCATACTCAGGTTGGGGGGGAAGAGAGGCCTGCCCTGATGTGGGGGTGCACGGCTCCCACTGTGGCAGAGACCTGGTCTTGGGTGGAGGAGGCATGCTGCCCTCGGCCCTAGGTTCACTCGCCGCCCATGACTTAAGGGATCTATGACACTTTCTACATGAGTCTCAGAATAATTTAGGGAACAAGTAATTAAGCATTGAAGTTTGTCTCTGGGATTGTTATATCCTCTTATGTATGTTTTACATGTGGAAAACATGAGTACATAGAACTTAAATGATTTGCTCACTGTTCCATAGAACATCAGTTGCAGGAGCTGGGAATAAATGCAGAGAATAAATAAATCCTCATCCCCACTTTGCTTTCACTAACCACTAGATCAGGGCTGGGTAAGATGCAGCAGGGGGGCTGGATCCGGCCCATCTAACTCTTTGATCCGGCCCCCGGACTGCATTTGGCCACTTTCTATTCATATCCTGCTGCCTGGGCCACCGAACTTCCAGGCAATGGCTCAAGCAGCAGGATCCTATTTAAATGGCTCATGGTTTACAGTTGTGGCACTACTGGGGATGTGAAGTAATGGTTAATTAGCCGATTGAGTAGTCGATGGAATTTCCATCGACCATTTGATTAGTTGATAAGTGGGGGAGGGCACTCGCAACTGCCACTCTGCATTCTAAATGTAGTAAGAGCCGCTGGCCCAGAGCCATTTTCTGTGTTTTTAATTCAAAGCCTCCGGCCCCGGGAGTTATCTGGGGCTCTTGCTGCGGTGGCGAGAGCTCTGGGGAAGCAGAGCAGCCTCTGCTCTGACCTGCCACCGCCTCTCAGGTCAGGCTGGTCACTCGGCTTCACTGTGGTGGTGGGAAGTGGAAGCTCCCCAGGGTAGGGTGGCTTGGGAGATTGTGACAGAGGGGAGCAGGCTGCTGACTACCTCTGCTTTCTTGTGGCTTCCGCCACTACAGTGAGTGTGATCTTAAATCCCTGCTGCAGACTCCAGCCTGTCCAGTGCCCTGCAGGCTAACTTGAGTATAGGGGACCGTCCCGTCAATAGGGTGATTGGGGCGGCCGCCAGGACAACCATGCCAATTGGTCCTATGGATTAGGGATGTTACATTTAGATTAATTGGCTTATTGATTAGTCGATAAGGGCACCTCTGCCTTTGAAGTGTGGCCCCAGGCTCCATGTGGTGCAGCCGCTTTGAACTACCTCCTCTCCCCCCACCCCCGCTGCCTTTTTCTGACAGCAAGGGGGGGGAGTGACTAATCGACTAGCCTGTCGACTGTCGGATAAGCATTTGCTTACTGGATAGTCAACTAGTTCACATCCCTACTGTGGGTGTGCTGGCTCTGCACATACCTCCACCAGGCTAGGAGCCATTCTAGCCCTGCTGCACTACTGAGTGGTAGTGTGGTGGGGTTTATATCTCGCCAGGGGCAGCAGGTGGGCCCAGGATATGCACAGAGTGGGAGCATGTAGGCTGGCAGGCGGGGTCGGGAGAAAGGTGTGTGGAGATGGGGAATGTGCGGTGACTCCCATCCCCGACTCTCCAAGAGAGGAGTATCCTCTAGCCCACTAGGAAGATTTGAGGACTGACACTGGCCCTAAGGTAAACTAAGTATGACACCCCTGCTCTGGTGGCTTTCATCCAAATGATGCCATGTGGCAATACAAAATACCCTTTATAGCAGCACGGGTCATTTAATGAAGTAGCCACCTTTGGAATGGAATACAGAAATAACCTAACACAGTGTATTAAGTCATTACATGATGGTTTAGGAAGGGAACTGAATAAAACACTAATATTGAGTGGAAAAGGTGGGGTGAGTTTAGTCACACTAGAGGTACCCAAACTGTTTTAGTTGAAACACTGGAGCCAGTACTTTAATCTTATGAAATATGCTGCATATATAGAAAAAACTTCACTGATTGTAATAATTAACAGCTAACTCCTAGTGCTTCTCATCCACTGATCTCAAAGCACATAGGAAAGAAGATCAGTATCATTATCTTGATGAAATGCAATAGGAAAGGTGAGGGAGAAGAAATCCATAGGACTGATGTTATAGTAGCACTGTCAGGAAGCGTGATTTCACTGGTGTTATAATAATTCACAAGTTATTTCGGTACTCAGTATATCCTGATTCCTTCTATTCCAAGTATTTTTTATTTTCCACTTCTGTCATATAAAGCAGTTACTTTCAAGTACAATGGGAGGGAGAAAATACACATCGTATATATGGTGGCTGCTCTGTGTCTGACATTTATCTTCACTCACAAGGTTAGACCAGATAACGTTACTTGTGGGTTATACCTCTTCTCACTCAAGAAAATAAATGTCAAAGCACAATCTGCCATAGTTTTGTCTCTGTATTCATTAGTGCCCACATTTTGAAGCATATTCTGCTTCAGGGTTTCTTCTTGGTCATATGGAAATAAGCAAGGAGAGAAAACAGGCATGCTAGTTAAATTGATCTGATAGGTTTTCCTTTGATTCATTTGTTATAAGGCACTATTCATTGTGATTGGACCCAAGCAAGAATGTTCTGAACTTCCTCATAAAGTTCAGTTCATTCAGGTTCAGCGATAAGGCCTATTTCTGTGAGTCTTTAAGAAAACTGATTTCAACAGTTTTTTTTTTTTAAATACGTTATTTAGGGAAACTGAAGTCCTTCCTTGCTATAACCCAGACGTACTTGTACCGAAGCATTGTACCTCTTCCACCTCATCCCTGGAATCTTTCATTTCCTGCTAGCACAGCTTAACAGGCCTCCCCAGGCTGCATCTAAACTGTGTTTAAACACTGGCTATGCAATTGGCTAATGGCTGGTCTACCAAGACAGCTTGTGTTACCTACTTCCCCGCGTGTGTAGGGGTAGAGAATTTATAGTCCAGCTCTAAAACTCTTTAGATTGTGGCTGCTGTTATCAGCTGGAATGTTCCTGTTGACTGTCCCAGGGTTGAACTCCTGGGGGTGGGTGGCAGGCAGGACATACTTGGTGGAAGGCCCATGGCTCTGGAAATCTGTACTGTTTGGCGGCTTGCCAAAGCGAGAGTCTGCCAGTGTTTGGAATACAGTGCAGCAAGACGCATCTGTTCAACTTTGGCTTTCTTGAGGTTTTAAAGTTTCTTATTTTCTTTGGCTGTGGTTGGGCCATAGTCTGGCTTTGTGGCCAAATTTGGCTATTGAATTTGATTGTTTAACCTGATGTTTGATTTTGATATAATGTAACCAAGTGTAAATGGCATTGAGTAAGTAAGTTACACTAGTTCCCAATTAACTCCTCAGAGTATCCAGTAGTACTAATGGATGAAATCCTAGGTCCACTGACGTCTATGTGAGTTCCACTGCATATTCAGTGGGGCCAGGATTTCATACTCAGACCTCATCTTCCCCAGCATTTCATTTTTGTGTGTGTATATCAATAATCATTTTTTGATATGTGATTTAATAGTGTACTTTCTAAAAGATGAAAATGTACGTGAGTTGGGACATTCTCTCTTTAGCTTATGCACTATAGTCTTGATGATTTTCATATATTTCAGACAATTCTGAAAAAGCAGTGTGCAGGTTGATTTTTAGAATTAAGCTAAAGGAGGAATCACTTCAACAGCTGCTGCAATTTTTACCACACAAGAACCCCACACAACAGAATAGGACAGGATGAAGACTATGCTTAATTAAAAATATAGAGAAGTTCCCTTAATTGGGGTGGAATGTGATTACCAAAATTAGTATTGGCTGGGACATGAAGGATAGCATCTTTTCTCTTTTCAAACAATGTAAATTACTATACATGCTCGATCATAAACCATTTTGTTTGGTAAAAAATAATGCAGGAAAGAGTGGAGATTATGCATGGGTCATTGCATTTTACCAGTTTTTTTTTAACTTGGGAGGGGGGTGTTGGCAAACTTCAGTTCGCAGCCCAGCAGGGCAAACCACGGGCATGCTGGGAGGTTTGCTTACAGCGTCTGCAAACACAGAGCCCCTCAGTTCCCATTGGCTGCTGTTTGCTATTCCCACCAATGGGAGCTGTGGGAAGCAGTGCAGGCTGAGGGATGTGCTGGCTGCGACTTCCTGCTGCTCCAGTTGGCCAGAAATGGTGAATCTCAGACACTGGGAGCTGCAGGACTCCATGCCTGCCGGTGCTCCAGGTAAACACAATATCCTGATGTGCCAGCTGCTTACGCTGATGATCCGGGACTAGAAGTTTGCAAACCACCGATATAGAATCTGCTTATGAACAGGTCATTGTGATTGTTTTACAGTTTTTTTAATTGGGGGGTTGGTTTATGAATGAACGTGCTTATGATTGAGTATATACAGTAACCTCCTCTGCCATGGGATTTTTAATAACCCCTCAAAATTATCAGGGTTCTATGTATAGGACCTCAAACAACACATGCTCCCTGATATTTCCCAGGGACCTTGACCCAGAGAGAAGAGTGTCATGTAGCTACTCATTTGCTCCATTTATAAGAGCATTTAATTTTTTTAAATGGTGTTGTACTCTGCTATAAGTTACAAAAGACTTGTGGATACCAGCACCTAATGCCTCTGTCAGTGCTGAGGTCAGTTATGCAAGTATTTCTATTTCTTGAAATGGCTTAAGAATCTCAACCAGTTTTCCTTGCAATGCAGGGATGTAATTGCATGGTATGTGTTGAGCACTTTACATGGATTTGGTCCACTGGATTGGGACTCAGGAGTCTGACTTAATATGTGATCACAGAGAAGTCACGTCACCTTTTCAGGTCTCTGTTTTCCCCTCACAGTGTATGCCCATCTTCGCTATAAGCTTTTTGAGACCATTGTATATTGCGTCTGCAGGTACTACTTTAATACAAATAATTATTAAGAATGAGATCTCACAGTATTCATACCTGAGGAGGGTATAAGTATGCAGGGTTTTGGCAACACAGCACTTGGTCTATTCTCTCAGGCTTTTGGGATGTCACCAGAACCTATTTGATAGTTATAACCTTTCATTACATGATTATTTCAGGTCATTCTACATGCTTATTAAATACAATAATAGTCAGTTGGTATTTAATATAGTTACTTTTATGGTCAATCTTAAATGTGCATTTGTAAACCTTAAAACATTTTTTATCCTTTCTAATTTTGGTAAGGTTAATTCAGTCATCTTTAACAGCAAAAATATACTTTTGGATTTGTTACAAATTTGTGTACTTTTTTTCCCCCAAATAAATCAGAGTTGGAAGGCAAAGAGTGAAGCTGAAAGTTCATATTTTAAGAAATATGTAGCAACAAGCCATATTTCCATTTCTCACTTTGTTGCCAGTAGCATTGGAGAATGGGTATGATTAACTCACCTTGGTGCTTAAGGTATATGGCATTTTAAACTCAGTAAATACAATCTAGTCAAGAAAAGTCTTTGGCTTATGGTGTTATCTCTAAGTCTCACTTTACATCCTTTAAAAATGTGTTATAGGAACGTGGTATTAGTTTGAATACTTCCTCTAACCTTTATGCATTCTCCTACTGTATAGTGTTGTATCCTCAGTGATGCACATACCAGGGGTACATGTAGAAGAGTCTTGAGCACATATAATTTATTTAGGCTGATGTGGCATGTGTCATTGTATGTAGCAAAGCCTTCAAATACTTTGAAGACCCCAAGATGCAGAGAATCCTCCAGCTGTGATCTGTACCCCATGCTATAGAGGAAGGCGAAAAACCTCCAGGGCCTCTGCCAGTCTACCCTGGAGGAAAATTCCTTCCCGACCCCAAATATGGCGATCAGCTAAACCCTGAGCATGTGGGCAAGACTCACCAGCCAGACACCCAGAAAGTTCTCTATAGTAACTCCTATCATTCCTCCATTGACCTATTTACCTCTGATAATGAATGGTCAATTAGCTACCAAGATCATGTTATCTCATCAAACCATCCCCTTCATAAACCCATCTAGTTTAATCTTGAAGCCAGATGCTTTACTTTCTTCTGTTCAGTCATTTGCTTTCTTCTCTTTCCACTTCATTGCTCTCATGGGGCAGGCACCCTGTCCTCAGGATTTGGGCATGAGGCCTCGAAGGCCCCTCAAAGGACGCTCATCCTTGCGTGCATATCAGGTTCAATGGCCCAGGGCTAATAACTACACCCCTCAGTCAGGCCTAGCAGCCACAGTCTATAACATCCCTCCCTCCTTTCAGGGCAGTGGGGCCAGTGACCAGAGTCAATAGAAACACTCTCTTCCCTCAGGATAGTGGGGCCTATCAGCTAGAGAAGCGGTTCCCTACTGCTGGGCCATGGACCCCTGCCTGCTGGGCCATGGCACATTGCCAGGCCATGTCCCTAGACCAGGCCCCCTACCTGCTGGGGTTTCCCAGAAGGGAATTTCCTTCCTGCTTACATCCCCATGCAGCAGAAAGATGAATGGGGCGACTGGCTGCGGCACTGGGGGGATGGCTGAGGCTACGTGATGGGTAGCCGGGGCCTCTGGTGGGGTGGCTAGGACCTGCTGTGTCCACGGCCACATGGCAGGGGCCACATGGCAGGGGAGCCTAGGTCTGCCGTGTGGCTGTGGGGCTAGGGCTTTCTCTGGGGGGGGGGGGGACTTGGGACCTGCTGTGTGGTGGGGGAACCGGGGCCTGGTCTGGCAGCTGAGGCCAAGGCTGCCCAGTGGTCAACTGCTTGGTCGTCGGAGCTGAATAACATAATATGGGAGGGGCGCCGGAGTCAGGGTTGGAGTGTCTGAGGGACTGTGGTAGTGGCTGGGTACATATTGTGGTGAACCAGTAACATTTTATTTGCATATTTATTATTTGCATAATAAATATGCAAATAAAATGTTACTAGTTCACCAAAAGTTTGTGAATGGGTTTGCTGGTCCCCGGTGTAAAAAAGGTTGGGAACCACTGAGCTAGAGTCAGTAACAACATTCTCACAGGACAATTGGGCCTAGCAGCCACAGTCACTTAGTCGGTAACAACACGATTTCATTCATGGCAGTCTGGCCTAGCAGCTAGAGTCAATATCAATGGCTGTAGCTCCCTGGGTAGTGTTGATGGCGATGGGACAGGGGTACCCAGGTCCACCCTCTTCAGTGGATCCGAGTCCAGGGATCCTAGCCTAGTTAATAGCTCAGCAGGGAATCCTACCTAAACACTGCCGAGCTCTCTGGGATAACTCTCTGCCCTAGGCAACTTCCTATCAGGCTCTGTGTTTTAGTTTTCCTCGACACTTTTCTCCAGCCTGGGGCCTTCTCCTGCCCTTCCTCGCTGACTGACCTCATCCTCTGGGTCCATCTGCCGCCCTTCCTCAGCTGCTCCACAGGCCTTAATAGCTGGCCTCCAGCTAGAGCATGCCTAGAGCTATGAGGGCAGGGCTTTCTTATCCAGGTAATAAGGCTTAACGCTTGCAGCCCCAGTGTGGGGTTGGTACATCCCGTTGCATTTACATGAATTCTTGATGTGCTGAACCAGCCCTGTTACACGTCCTTCATTATTAGAGAAAACTATCCATTGTGCCAGGGGCAGTAATATTTAATACAGCTCTCTGAATTCCTTGGTACAGAGTGGATTGGGGCTACTGCTACCCCCCTTAAGAAGGTGCTGTGTTTACTCACCTCTGCAATCCAGACAGCTTTTCTGGAAGTTGCAATGAAGAAACTATGGGGTTACCATCTTCCTGCTACATTTGGGATGGCTAATTCTAACTGGCAGTTGCTTGCCAAGAACTTGAGTCCTTTCTCCTGTATGGGATGTAAAGGGTGGACCGTCTTGTCCTCTATCCCTTTGTGTTCATACAGTCTGGGCACACACTGACCCTGTTACAGAAGAAGTTGCAGCATACCAAAGAAGATGTTTCTTCCAAGACAGATAATAAAAGAAGACATTTTACCTCTAAAGGCCAGATGAACAATTTTTCTTTTCCCCAAGTAAAAAAATAAATGGTCTCCGTACTTTACGGGAACATGATGAGAACCTTGGATGATCAACCTTAGAAGGGAAAAATCAAGTATGACTCATCTGTTATGTGTGCCTGTCTCTTTCCTCCCATTCTCTTCCTGCAGCTCCTCCTACATATGTTTTTAGGGGCTGTATGTTATAATAGTATATCAGAAACCGTTAATCCTTAATTGCCACAACCTGTCCTGACACTCTGGCTTTGACACATGGAAATGCCTTTTACATTGTATATATCCACATACTGGGTGAATCTCTCTCGTCTGGCACTCTTGGGACCTGACTGGTGCTGAACCAAAGAATTTGCAATATTTTCTAGCAGCATTACCAACACTTCTGCTGTTTACTGGGCTTTTAGAAAAACAACGAATGGTGCTGTAGCATCTACACTGCAGGACAAAGTCGAATTAAGGTACGGAACTTGCAGCTATGTTAATTGTGTAGCTGAAGTCGAAGTAGCTTAACCCAGCTTCTGGTGCTGCCTACGCTGCTGTCTACATTGCAGGAAGGGGAACACTCTTCCTTCGACTTCCCTTACTCCTTGTGAAAGCACCATCATCAATCGGAGTGCCCCTCTCACTTCGAATTAGCTGTCTTAACTAGTCTGCTAATTCGAACCCTGGAAGATTGACAACAGCAGCTTCAGTCTTCCTCTGTAGACAAACCCTTAGGGACTAACAAATATATATACAACACACAAAGGCTCATGATACACTATATATATATATATATATATATATATATATATATATAATTTATTTGTTAATCTCTAAGGTGCTACTGGACCACTTTTTTTTTTTTAAGATGCAGATTAACACAACTAACCCTCTGAGACTTTTGGGCTCAGTGGATAAATTAGTGCTAAATAACAGCACAGAATACTGGGAGCCATGACTGGTGGCTGAAAAACAAACTTTATGGGAGCATGGGAAACTTGGTCACACCCCTGAAAAGTGGACTTTCACTAACTAAAATCATGCCAGACCATGGATGTTGCTGGACCAGAGAGGTTCAACCTGAACTAGTAAAAAGAAAAACTCATTTTAAAAATAATTTCATTGTATTTTCAATTAATTGAAAAAAAACATGATAAAAGCTCATGAGCTATGAGAAACTTAGAAAATGTGAAATTCAAATATCACAAAAATCTCTTCCAAAGTCTTGAAAATTCTTTCTTTAAACCTATCATTAGTGATGTTCATCCAAAATCAAGGTCATAGAAATTCTAATCACCTTCATGTCATGAGAACCACAAGTCTGATGATGCATACCCAAGGGGGGAAGGACAGAACCAGATGGACCGTTTTAGTAAATAATAGATATTTATTTATGACAGTGATGAATTTATAGTAA
This sequence comes from Pelodiscus sinensis, assembly GCF_049634645.1. Classification (NCBI taxonomy): domain Eukaryota; kingdom Metazoa; phylum Chordata; order Testudines; family Trionychidae; genus Pelodiscus; species Pelodiscus sinensis. Next base: position 21,409,226 of record NC_134716.1, read on the forward strand.
TTATTCTAAGATTTTTAATTGACCATGTCAGTAATGAATTTACAATATTTATTATATTTATTCTACGATTTCTAGTTGAACATATCCGAAATATAAGGATGGGAACGGCGAGGGGAATAGTCTCTGCTCTAAAGATATCAAGCTATATTAATTAATAACAGTGATAAATACAAACTCTGTGTACTACCGAAACTACTATAACACTAAGCTATACAACAAGGAAAATCAAATCATACGTACCAACTTACACAGCACGCGGAACATTTCAAAGATATCGGTTCAGTTGCGAAGGCCTTGGTTATGCCCGAGAGTCGGGGGAGGTGGCTGGTCAGTTGACCAGGCCGGCAGCGCTTTGAAGCATACGGGAAGGCACACGCACGGTGGTGTGTGTGTTGCAAAGACCTCCTCGAGCGAACTGTGCGATGGGTATTTATCCCCAAGTCTGCATATCACTTTCCTGCATTTGCATATTATCATATACGGCCCAACAGTCACCACGTGGGGCTATGTGTCACAGGGGCTGGGCCGAAACTGTGCAGGTTTCATGCGACCAGGTAAGCCCCACAGTTCTCACGCCAAGGTGACGGGTGGGAGAGTCCGAGGCTATTTTCCCCGTTTCACACCTTCCCTTTTCTAAAGGCAATGGTATGCAGGAAGGGTGCAACTGGTTTCACCCAAGGAGTACTGTGGTCCACTATAGCAAGAGCGGCCTGGCCAAACTTTTTACTGGGGGGCAGCTTTTTTTCTAACACTTCATAGGAAAGTACCTTTTTAT
>NC_134716.1:21415000-21477500 GCF_049634645.1 Pelodiscus sinensis
CACCAAGAGTCACAGATCCTGCTAATTGTACTGAGTCTGCCTGTGTTGCAAGTGTCAGATGATTTGATAGGAGTGACATGCAGCTAAATGGAATAGGAAAAGACATGGCAGTGGACTGTTAGTCCATTAGTTTGCTCTGGCAGCTTGTTTTACTAAGGAGCCCTCTAATGGGTTCTCGGCAATAATTACTATCTCTCTTTCTCATGCTATTCAACATGACAGGTACTTGCTGAAGTCACAGCTAATATATTTGCACTCTAACGGCTCCAATGCTGAATATCCTTAAGTATGTTTGCTTTAGAAATGAATGATGGCTTTTTTTTTTTTTTTTTTAGGGAAAAAAAGCTCTCTAATGCAGAGGACTGTCATTTTATGTAGGATTCTTAACGGGCACACGAGTAACAAGAATACTTGCATCTACAGTTAATGGATATTACACTAGCTGAGGGTTATCCACATGTTTCTGCTGTTTTTTTAGGGTAACACTATTGAAGTAATAGAAGAAAGTTTTAATCATTTTTCCTCACCTTAATAGAATTATCCAAGCATCTGTGTTGACTATTTTATAGCCCTTATATTCAACAAGCAATAATGTCTGCTGGAGTGTTTGACTAGTCCTCATATAAGTAATTTAGGATCAACACACACTTTGTTCAAGAACAAATTTATTTTTATTGAACATTGTGTTCATGACTCTAGTGATCTTGAAAGGCACCAGATTGAGAGCACTGCCGTAGGAAGTTCTCTGTTTGCAAAACAGGGGTAGCAGTAGCAGGACAGTCTTGATAATAGTCAATTTGACGTCAGTTGTGTTGGAGGTTTTTGTGGTAAGGAAGCTTCTCCAAAATAAACTGGATTGAGTTCAACAATACATTTCACAAAGGCCACTGATGACCCTTCTGAAATTATTACTGAAAGTTGGTTTGTATGGGGCTTTCCTTCAAAGGAATCTACTCACACAGTTGTACCAATTTAACTAAAAGTGGTGTTTTACACTGCTGTAGTTAAACTGATGTATTTTTGTGTATGGACACATCTATATCTATTTAAACTTGGCTTGGATCACTGTAATTGGTGCTGGTAAACTTACCTGCCTGCATTTCCCAGTTTAAAAACTGATGAGAGACTTCATATGCAAAAGTTGTAACAATTTAACTAAACTGTTTTAAGTTGAACAGAATGCAACCTCTGTGTATAGACAAGCTCCAATGTAGTGGTATTTCTTGCATGACAACTATTCATTTTGTGTTCTGTTGACTACACAAGTAGTTGCTAAATAAAATTCTTGGTGTTAGTTTTGACCTATATGGTTTTCTTCAAGACTTCGGCCAGTTTATGTTCTTCTTTGAAATATGTGATCAGTGGGGGCCCATATGCTAGCAGTCCCTGTATTCAGCAGTCTGGAGGTAAAGTGATATTTGAGTTTTGGCGGTCTTGACTCCATACTTCATTCCTCATAGTGATCTGAAAATTGTTTGGTTTCTCTCACAGCCACCCCTACCAGTACCAGCACCTATGCAGCCCAGCACCATCACAACCTCCCCCCCCCACTGCTGTGGGTAGAGCAGGCATTCTGTGGGGGCAAGGGGTTGCCAACTCTGACAGCCTGGACGCCTTTTGCTTCAGTGGTGTCCGGTCCAGGAGAGTTGGCAACCCTGGAGCAGGGCAGGGAAGGGACGCTCACCAGCAGCAGCAGGCAAGCAACGATGTGAATGCAGGCCAGAGGAGCAGAGGCAACCAGAAAGAAGCAGCGCTTTGAAGGGGAAGCCTTTTCTTTCTATCCACCAGCTCCGCAGCTGCGCCTTGCTCTTCCGGTGCCCTCCAGCCCATCCTTGTGCTGCTTGTACTGCCTGCTGAGCAGGGGCTGGGTGCAGCCCATGGGCAAGGAGGAGCAACTGAGGGGGTGGTTGAGCTGGGAGCTGCTGAACCCTGTGTTGAGCCTGGTGTGGGAGGATGGAACCACTGAGCCAGCACCGCCACCGCTGCTTAATATCCCATCTCTAGGCATACCAGTGTGGTGCCCAAATTCAGTGATGCTCTATGTTGAGTATGCCTAAGGATGGCCCTGGTTTCTCAATAAGCCCAGGTCTATAATCTGTTCATGCAAGTTTTTTTTCCTGAGAGGAATGTACTGGCAAAATGGTTTTTGTGATGAAGTTCTGCTGAGTTCTTCAGAGTTCTCCTGAGTTGGCATTAGTTTTGTTTTATGTTTATGTGTTTAAGGCTAGAGGGTCTAATACATGCATTTAATATACTGGGGGTGGGGGAGATAAAATGGAACAATGTTTCTTGTGCTGCGCAGAACAGCAATCAGGTGTGAAGTACACCCTGTGTCATTTTGTCAGACAGAGCAGTACTGTCTGTGTTCAGAGACGTAATCTTCATCTGGTCATGGGTTGGAATAGGTTACTACGCTGTGAGAGCAAGGTGTGAAGCAGGGATCAAACTAAGAAATTCCATGATCTGCTGTTTGGCCAGCCTAGTGATACACTGCATAAACTGGGCGCCGCCATTTTTGAATCCCTGCTCGTTCGAACCCCGTGCCGCGCGGCTACACGCGGCACGAACTAGGTAGTGGAATGAGGAGTAACGGTAGTTTGGACTAGGAAGCCTAGTCCGAACTACCTAGTTCGTGCCGCATGTAGCCGCGCGGCACGGGGTTCGAACGAGCAGGGATTTAAAAATGGCGGCGCCCAGTTTATGCAAATGAAGCCCGGGAAATTCAAATCCCGGGCTTCATTCGCAAGTGCGGTATGCCTACATTACCCCGCTAGTTCGAACTAGCGGGGTAGTGTAGACATACCCAAACAGAGTAATATTCTAGCCCATTATACATAAAAAATATATGGTCCTTATCCACCTGGATGAATTCAGGCATGTAACTTCTAGGTACAGGACATTATTAATTTTTTAGAACACACTGTGTACTTGTTTATAATCAATAGCCTCTATTTAGTATGACGTGTGTATAAACTTGAAAACCCTGGACCTTTTTTTGGGGGGGAGGGTGCTGAAATTAAATCACTTGCAATGTGTGGGGTAACAAAATTCTCACTTCTTTCTTAACGTTCTTGAAGTCTTGTCCTCTGTTTTCCCTTTCATTTTCAGGGTCATTTTAAGCCTGCTCAGGGTGACTTACCTGTCCCTTTGTCACTGTGGTGACTGGATTCGTACCATGCCTTCCCCCTGCCTAAATTTCGATTGCTGAATGGAGTGCTTCCTCATGCCTTCTTCCTGCTCCTGTGTGTGACCCTTGCACACCTTCCTCTTGCAGATAAAGCAGCTGTTCTCTCCCTGTGGCTGTTCTGTTCTATGAAGTATTGAAATTTCTGTAATGTTGACAGGCTACGTGCTCAGAGTGATCGATATTTACCGCACAACTGCCCTCATCTGTTTCAATTACTTATAATTTTATCCGGTTTTAAAGAAATCAAGAGTTGGTATATCGAGATTTCCATTCCGGGAGTCAGATGGCAACTACCAGCAGAACAAATTAAACAACATTGTCAAAACTTATTCTCCTTTGTTCCTCTGTAGGTCTCCAAACCCAGGACTATTGGTTGTTTTTTAAGCTTTCATATAGCATTCATTGAGTGAATGGGTTGTGTATTTTTCTTCCCTATACAATTGCTGGTGCCACATTTGAGCAGTCCTTCGGTATATAAGCTACTGCTATAAATTGGGTGTAGGAATTCAGGTAGGAGGAAGCTAGGGAGGCTAATATTCTTTAAGCTTTAAGGCTAATTAATACTTTTTTTCATTATTCTAAAAAAATTCTTTATCCACTATTTTCCCTTCACTATAATATGATTCAGTTAACAATGATGCAACATATAATGGCAGCTTTCTTATTATTTGAACACTTGTTTACAAGGAAAAGGACTAGTGCCCTGAAACATTGGCCTTATGTACACTGAAAAATTAGGTCAACCCAGCTATTTTGTTCAGGGGTGTAAAAAGTCTTCTCTCCCTGAGCGACTTATTTAAATTTGACCAGACTCTCAATGTAGGCAGTGGTAGGTCCCATTACCACCTTTGGTGGAGTTGGATTAACCTCAGTGACAGAACTTCTCCTGCCACTCCAGTTAAGTGTCTACACTGAAGTACGACAGCGGTTCAGCTTCAGTGCTGCAGTTCTGCTTTACTATTTTAAGTGTAGACATAGCCATAGGCAATTAAACAGTGAACTTTCTTTATGTCTGTTTACTTTGGCTGGATTTCGTGGCTGCAGTGACTTCAGAGCCTTCCACTGCATGCACAGAACTGTGTAAATTGCAAGATTAATCCTTTTTGAAAGGAAATGCCATTAATAAATAGCACATAGTCAGGACCAAATAATCTCCAGAATTTTAAACAGCAGCAGATATAGTTGAAGAGCCAACCTGGAAGTAGTTTTTCTTAGATGCATTTAGGGTACGGTCTACACAGTAGCATGTAGCTTGAAATAAGCTATGCAAGTGGAGCTATGCAAATTGTGTAGCTTATTTCGAAATTTGGCTCTGTCTACACAGTACTAATTTCAAAATAAATTGCTATTTCGGCTTCTTCCTTAATCCTCCTGCAATGAAGTTTACAGGAAACTGGAATAAGAAGCCTGTTATTTCAAATTTATTTTGAAATAACGGGCTTGTTGTTAAGACGTGAAGAACGCTTTTTCGGGATAATGGACTTTATCCTGAAATACCGCTGCTGTATAGACATACCCTTAGAGACCTCTTCCCTGCAGAAGGCCCTCCTGGTGAAGCTAGGTGTAGATGTCCTGGCACACAGTTCAAATAGAACTTACAGTAGTAGGAACAACAGAAGATAATTAAAGGGAATGGAGTGGTTTTAGGTCAGAGGCTTTATTGACGGCCTTCCCTGTACCACACATGCTGCACCTAATGTGGCAGTTCAGCATAATGACAAATAGGTTAATTGAAAAAAATGTGGAACAGCATAATAATGTGATTAGTGAAGAAGCTGTATATTTCTAACATATGTTGGCAGGTATATTCCAAAGTTATACCTGGCTTTGGATTAACTTTAATTGAGGCATCACTTTCATCTACATTACTTTGTTGTTTTATATAATGTGGTCTTTGCAGTGCCATATGATTATACAAACTTTCTGATTCTTGGTCACTATTTCTTCCTTCCCCTTCTAAACCAGAAAGCATCTGTATAATAGAACCATATATTTAGTCACACTTATAGAAACATTTTTTCTCCTCACGAGAAGCATGCTTAAAGCAGATGATGAAAATATATTTTAAAAAATGTTTTAGAATCTATTTTGTTTGTGCCAGGTACCAGATGTTGTTGTTGGCAGTGGTTAAGAGGATCACAGGGCATTTAAAATCACTAGGCTGTGGGGAATAAAAATTCCATGTCTGGTGCATTGATAGATTTTTAGAACAGTGTTTACCCTACAGTAAGTAGTGCAGAAATACTGTTTCTACTTATGTAATTCTTACAGTATCCTATCTAATATAGCTATCTATTCTTCAGAGAACTTGTGGTAAGATATATTTGTCCCAGCTGCTCTTGGTATAATCACGGCTGTCCCAGCGTTTGTATTAAAGGTGCTACTTTTTAGGAGTTCCTACATCGCTGCAAATACTTCTACCAGTTTTAGACTTTGTAGGCAATGTCTGAGTAGCAAGTGATTTTGACTTTCTTGGAATTTGGAGGGATGAGGAGGGAATAAAGGTGGAGTCTGATTGCTTTGCAATATGATTTTAAGTAGTTTTGATGCTACAGTACAAACATTCTGAAAATAAAATCTTACCAAATGAAATAGCAGAATGTACAACATACTTAGCCTTGATTTCAAATGAGCAGCCATGCCCCTTAACATGTGTAGAGTTGTTGAACGTATCAGCCCTGAAAACAAATAATCCATTATAATTCCAGTGCTCTCTGTGTGAGCAAGAGATACAGGTTGTGACAGTATTCAGATAGAATCATGTATCGGTAACAGCGATTTTCAGCTCTTATACTGTAACCCCCTGGGCTTGTTACCATTGATATAGAGCAACAGTTTTCAAACCTGACACAAAGTGGGTCATGACCCCATTTTGATGGGGTCACCAGGGCTGCCTTAGATTTGCTAGAGCCTGGGCTGAAGCCCAAGCCTGAGGATTTCAGCCTTAGCTGGCAGGGCTCAGATTACAGGCCCCTTCCCTTTAGGCTGAAGCATTGGGCTTCAAATTTTTCCCCCCTTCCAGGAGCAGTGGGACTCAGGCTTTGGCCCCTTCACCTACAGCAGTGGGGCTCAGGATTCGGTTTCCACTCCTGGGGTCCATGTAGTAATTGTTTTTAATCAGAAGAGGGTCACAGAACTATGAAGTTTGAGATCCCCTGATATAGAGGTTGCCACTGAGCACTACAGTGCAGGAGACCCTCGTCTGTTTCTTGGTCCTTGTCATGGAGTACCAGAATCTCCAACGCAGTCAGTGTTTCTCCTTTCTCCACCCACAGTGGAGTTGAGAGCTGGGAGGGAGAGGCATCAGCCCATTGACTCAGTGCTTGGCCAGCAGGGTGGAAATGTGGACTTGATGCTCAAAAGTGAACAGGCTGGTTACATAGGGATTTAGGGAGGAAAAGGCTGGGGGGCCTGGTGCCTAACTTGGATCTCTGTACATCCACGAGACTTCCCCATTCTAGAGCCCCTGTTTGCCAGGGACATCAGCAGTTTCCTTTTTTAGTTTTGGTCTCTTTCAAGAGTTGTGCACTGAACCAAACTTCTCTGTCTGACTGATTGGTGGTATAGCTATTTATTATAGGTATATTGTATATAATGTGGCATTCTTGTGTTTTGTTAATAATTGGTACATATGACTGTTGTGTGTAGCATAAGAAATGGGGCCTGTGTTCATTTGCTTTGTTAAAAGTGTGGAGTAGTGGTAAAAAATTTGCTCACCATAGACTTAGATTTGAGATTGCTCATCAATAGACCTAGACTTGAGCACACCCCTATTGTGTCCAGAGTGAGAATTTATGCAGGTAATTTATACATGCCACAAAGAAAAAGGAAATGTCCATATAAATATTTCTTATGGTCAGTGATTTGTTGACTCAATACTCAGATCATTAGACTGGAATTATCATTCTTCCTCCAAGGCAAAAATATGCATTTTTTCTTTACTCTTGATAAAACCAGCCACTCTTTTCCTTGTGATCCCATATTTACAGAATCTTGCTGTTCTGCATCAGCTAAAATAAAAATGATGTTTTATCTTCCTCTGTCATGCATGGCGAAAGTAGATGTTTTGCATTCAGTCAATATACATTTGACAATTTGTATTAATTGTAACATATATATATATTCCTATTGAACATTTAATGAATGGCACATTCCTTAATTTGATCTATATTTAATAAACCTAATTATTGCAGCTTGGTTTTTTTTTGTTTGTCTTAAAATCAGCAACATTAGATGATCAAATCTAAGCTGGCGATCCAGTTTATTGGCTTTGTGTTTCAAAGTGGATTGCAGAGCTACCATCAGGATATGATTGTTTAGAACATTTGTTGATAAAATTTTGTTGCTTGAAGTCCATTTCTGCAATCACAAATTAGGGATGTGATAATGTAGTCGATTTAATTGATAAGCAAAAGCTTATTAGTTAATACTATAGACCAGCGTTTCCCAAACTATGGTCCGTGGCCCAGTACCGGTCCTTAGGAAAAAAATACCGGGCCTCAAAAATTTTTTGCGAGAGCCCACCTCGCTGTCCGCAACCTCCAAGATGAACACTGTGTTGAATTCCCAGTGTCAATGGAGATAGCGCGGGCTTCCTGCTGGGTGGGGGGCAGTTCTGCAGCTGCGCTACCTCCGTTGAGGTGCTCTCTCCCGCCTACCCCAACAGCCGGCGTGGTACCTAAAATGCTGGTCCATCGTGCAGTAGGGACTTTGTTCCCCTGATGCCTTCCTGTGTGCAGGGGAGTGGGTGGGGATCTGGCATTGCATTGGCTCCAGCTGCTCGGACGGCGCGTGCTGCCGTGGGGAGCGGAGGAGCAAGGCGTGTGCTGCCCAAGTAGTTGGGGCAGGCGTGGTCCAGGACTTCCCCTCTCCGTTCCCCTCCCCCCATGCAGGAAAGCAGCAAGGGAATAAAATCCCCAGTGCTCAAGCTCCAGCAAGCAGTTGGGGCTGGCACGGTCAGAGACTCTCCCTCCCCCTGTGCAGGAAGGCATCAGTCGTGCAATGGACCAGCGTGTCAGGTACCGCACCATTGTTTGGGGGACGGGGGAGCAGCCTGCGTACTTCCTGGGCCTTGGCAGCTACAGGATCCCAAGTTATCGGTCCCTGTCCCCCCTCCGACCCCCACAAGTATCCTGCCGCAGCCCCCACAAGCACCCTGTCCTCTGCCCCAGCATTCATTGGCACCCTTCCCCAGAACTCTGTCCCAGCACGCACAAGCACAGTTGGGGCCACATTAGTGAGGTTTGAGGGGTCTCGAGGGGTTGTGTTTTTGTATCTCATTTGTGTGGCCCCGACTGACTTTTCTGTGGGCTAAAGTTAGCACTGGGGGCTTTGGGAGGACCAGAAACAATGTATTTGCATATTCATCATTTGCTTAATGAATATGCAAATATGCAAATAAATCTTACCAGTCCACGAAAAGCTCGTGAATGGATTTACTGGTCCCCAGTATCAAAAAGTTTGGGAACCTCTGCTGTAGACTACACGCATTTTCTCCCTCCCCCCATCAGTAAATTATTTTAGCAGGCTGGCCAGCAGTGTGTCTCTGTCTTGGCTTGAGTCAGGCCTGGGACCTACCTCTGCTGTGACTCTGCATTTAAAGTTTATGAGGAGCTAAGTGGGCAGGCAGCCCTGCTAAGTTCCTGCTCGCTCCCGGGTCCAGGAATTCAGATCCCTCTCCCCCGACAGGGGCTGCTGCCACCCAGACAGGCAGCTGGTCCATGAGGGGAGCTGCTTTTTAAACTGGCTGTCCTCATGGACCAGCTCCTGCCTAGACACAGAACTGACTGACAGGGCAGGGCTGATTAATCACCTGTGAAGTTGTGCTGCCATGCAACTTAGAGTGAACACTGCTCTTAATACGTTTAAAAGGCAGAGCCGCAGCATGGTTGGCTCCTGAAGCCAGGAGCTAACCCCACTGTAGCTCTGCGGTTTCTCCCCTTATCGACTAATTGAGTAGTCGATGGAAATTCCATAGACTATTTGATTAGCTGATTAAACACATTTTATTATCCCTAGTTCTGTGTGGACCGTATTTCCCGGGGAAGGGGAAAATGGAGTCATTGGTTGGATTCTTGATGAAATGTTTATGGGGTTATGATTGATAGTTATTGATCTTTGGTGAAAAACCTGAGTCTTCAAACTTTTGTACTGAAAACCAAAAAGATTTTCTAGATTTGACTTAGAGTTTTACTGTACCAAGATTCTGATGGTCCGGCACTCCTGATGGTCCGGCACCATCAGGAACCCAGAAGTGCTCCGGGCAGCTGGACCATTGGAGCTGCTCTGCCCCCGGCTTCCCCGATTCACCCGCTGCTGAAACTGACCAGCGGCTGACTCCAGGAAGCCAAAGACAGAGCTGCTCTGCCCTGGGCTTCCTGGAGTCAGCCGCTGGTCAGTTTCAGCAGCAGCTGACTTGTGTACAGCTGGGAGAGAGCAGCTGGGGTGCTGCCGGGTTGGTCCCCGCAGGGCCAACGTGCGGCACTGCAGGGACCAAGCCAGCAGCCCCCCAGCTGCTCTGTCCCAGGCGTCCCGATTCAGCCGCTGTTGAAACTGACCAGCGGCTGACTCCAGGACCCAAAAAAGGTTCCTCACCCCTGCCATGAATAAAGAAAACATGGGAACCTTTTGGGTTGGACGTACATTAATATTTTAATTTATTTAAAATGAAGTTGCCAAACTCGCATGAGAAAGTTAAAGCACTTAGTCTGTTTATACAGTGAGTAATTACAGCGAGTTTCCGTTAGCAACTGGTAGTCCACGGAAAGGTTTGCATTGAGCCAAGTGGGCCCTAGGCCAAAAAGTTTGAGAACCACTGGCATAAGGTATTGGGTGATATGGGGCAGGGAGGCAATGTGGTAGGCACACTGACAATACAGGGGCTGGAGCTGGGAGTGAAGGTGGGAGGGAAGTGCAGGGATTGGGGTGAAGATGGTATTGTGCAGAAGTTGGGGGAAGGTGACAAATTGTTGGGGCTAGGGGGTACAGTGTAGGAGTTAGGGTGAAGGAGAGGCAGGAGTTAATGGCAAAGGAGGCATAGGATGGGGGCCCAGGGGTGGGGGAGTCCATGGCAGCAAAGGTAAATGGGGGGGGGGGTCACCATGCCTGGACTAGGGAGGGCAGGGGCACCAACATACAAGTTCTCCCAGGGTGCCATTTTCCCTAAGGCTGGCCCTGGCTGGGGTACATATTTTGGCGGACTGGTAACATTTTATTTGCATATTTGCATATTTGTTACTTGCTCAATAAATGTTACTGGTTACTTGCAAATAAAATGTTACTGGTACTCCAACATTTTGTGAATGGATTTGCTGGTCCACAGTATAAAAAAGTTTGGGAACCACTGATCTAGTCCTACCTCCTGATCAAAACAGGACCACCAAACTAAGGCTTTGTCTACACTACAGAGCCTCTTATGTCACTAAAAGCTGGGAAGTGTAAACACTGTTGGCATTTTTGTGAACAAAAAACCTCCACCCCATATGAGCAGTGTTTTCTATGTCAGCAGGAGAATACTCCTAGGTGAATCCTTGTTACCTGTTCTTGATCATCTTTCTCTCCTCCATGTGCTTCAAGATTGAATCCTTGTTGACCTGCTGCATGATTTTCCTGATGAAAAATGAGTACAGGATCTTTTGAAATGGGGCATTTCTGTTGAAGATGCCCCGTGTAAACTGCCAGTTTTTTTTAAAAGCTCTGTTTCAAAAAAAAGTAGCGGCTGCCATTATGCAAAGAAGTGCGGGATATTTAAATCCGGCTTCATTTGCACTTTCGATATGTCTAATTTACATCCCTCTGCCGACAGAGGGGTGTAGTTGAGAGACACTCTTCCTCAGCAGTCTCAGATGTATTGCAGACAGCCCCATGAAGTAGTGCATACTCAGTTTTTGTAAATGATTCTTAACCTGTTCTTTCATCACTAAGAGCTACTTCCCTCTCCCACCTCCCATATTGTGCTGCCCAGTGAAGCAATCTTGGAGCTGACCTTATCTGTGAAGACATAGGTAAAAAAAAAAGCATTGAGTACGGCAGCTTTTTTTACATCATCTTTTACTAGGTTGCCTTCCCCATTCAGTAAGGGTCTCTCACTTTCCCTGACCTTCTTGTTACTCTACCTATAGAAACCCTTCTTGTTACTCTTCATATCTCTTGCTTGCTGCAATTCCAATTGCGGTTTGGCCTTCCTGCTTACATCCCTAAATTGCTCAAGCAATGTTTTTATAGCCCGTCTGTCCAAATTTCTAGTTCTCCTTCTACTTCTTCCCTTTCCACTCTTTGTATTTAAGCTCACTGCAGATTTGTCTTAAGTCAAGTCAAGATGGGTCACTTACCATATTTGCTCTTCTTTTTGCATACGTGATGATTTGTTTCTGTGCTCTCAATAAGGCTGTATTCTTTAAAATACAGACAGTTTGTGGAACTAGGGCTGTAAACTCATATTTAAGTGGTTAACTGGTTAAGTGTGAAGTTTTAACTGGTTGACCAATTAAGGAGGCGGAGATACTCCAGTCCAGCTGGTTTGGAGCACCCCCTCCCCTCCCTGTGTCTGGGTTGGAGCTACCCCCATCATAACCAGGAGCTGATCCTGCCCAGATAGAGCAACCCCAGCCTGTGGCCCTCTAAGCCCGCTGCAGATAGGGGTAGCTCTGGATGCCTAAATCAGCCCTTGCCTGCACTGCACTTTTGGAGCAGTTCCTTGCCCATGTGGCTGCCTCAGCCCCCGTCGGTTAACTGGAACCAATAAGTTTACTGGTTAACCTTTCCCATCCCTAGTATGTACACACGTACGTATATGTATATAATGGCAATAACAGGCCCATGGCAGAGCAGAGGAGCTGGCCATATGATTTTGGTTTCCATGTTTGTTCTTGATTTGGGTTTGTTGATTCATTAGAGAACTGATAACTAAATGTTTTTTCTTCAGTATGTCCAGTGGGCAAAATTCATCCCTGATGTATCTGAGTTGTTAGCTTTTTGCCAGAGTGGAAAAAAAAATTATAGTGATTTTGCTGAAACTTAGTTATTTACTACAGTTAACTTCATATATTAAAACTTTATTACAGTCACAGTAATTTGCGATGATATTTTGAAGAAACAATAATTTTACTGATTTAAGATAAAATTTAGCACTCTACAGTGATTTACAAATGTCATGTAAGTTGCTATACTCCACAACGCTATAGTAGTTACAATCCACTGAAGACTGTACTGCTGCATACACTGTAATTATTATTAATATATGTACTTACTATAGTTCTGTGGTAAAGCCTATGGCAATATAATGCAATATAAAATGTACTGTTACTTCAGCTAAACTGTGGCTATGTAGCACATCATAGTTGTCATTATACTGCAGATCGTCATTTGAAGCTTCATGGTGGCAACCGGAATAGAGCTAAAATCACAGGCCTTACCACTTGTGCTAAAAGAGGACTTTCTGGGCTCTTAGCAGTGTGATGTCTCATACACATAGCTGAATAGTTTTCCTTGACACTGCAGAGAGCATGTCAGCAGCAAAGTTCTTTAAAATTTGTTTTTACATAAGAACACAAAAAACCGCCATACTGGGTCAGAGCAAAGGTCCATCTAGCCCAGTATCCTGTCTTCCAATAGTGGCCAATGCCCGATGCCTCAGAGGGAGTGAACAGAACAGGTAATCCTTACGTGATCCCTCTCCTATCATCCATTTCCAGCCTGTAACAAACAGAAGCTAGGGACATCATGCCTACCCATCCTGTTTAATAGCTGTTGATGGACCTAACCTCCATGAATATATCTACTTCTTTTTTGATCTATGTTAAAGTCCTGGTCGTCATAACATCCTCTGCTAAGGAGTTCCACAGGCTGACCGTGCGCTGCAGGAAGAAAAACGTCCTTTTGTTTGTTTTAAACCTGCTACCCATTAATTTCATTTGGTGACTCCTAGTTCTTATGTTATGGGAACAAGTAAATAACTTTTCTTTATTCACTTTTTCCACACCAGTCATGATTTTATAGATGTCTCTCATATCCCCCCTTAGTCTCCTCTAAGCTGAAAAGTCCAAGTCTTTTTAATCTCTCTTTATATGGGACCTGTTCCAAACCCTGAATCACTTTTCTTGCCCTTTTCTGAACCTTTTCCAATGCCAATATATCTTTTTTGAGATGAGGCAACCATAGCTGTATGCAGAATTCAAGATGTGTGTATACCGTGGATTTATATAGAGGCAATAAGTTAGTCTGTCTTACTCTCTCTCACTTTTTAAATGATTCCTAACATTCTGTTTGCTTTTTTGACTGCTGCTGCACATTGAGTAGATGTTTTCAGAGAACTATCCACAATGACTCCAAGATCTCTCTCTTGAGTAGTTATAGCTAAATTAGTCTCCATCATTTTATAGTTGGGATGATTTTTTCCAATGTGCATTACTTTACATTTATCAACATTAAAATTAATTTGCAATTTTGTTGCCCAGTCACCTAGTTCTGAGAGATTGTTTTGAAGTTCTTCAGAGTCTGCTTTGGTCTTAGCTATCTTGGGCAGTTTGGTATCATCTGCAGATTTTGCCACCTCACTGTTTACTCCTTTCTCCAGATCCTTTATAAATATGTTGAATAGGATTGATCCTAGTACAGACCCTTGGGGGGACACGACTAGTTACGTCTCTGCATTCTGAAAATTTACCATTTATTCCTACCCTTTGTTTACTGTCTTTTAACCAGTTATCTATCCATGAGAGGACCTTCCCTCTTCCCCCTGAACAACTTATTTTACTTAAGATCCTTAGGTTAGGGACTGTGGTGGGCCCTTCCCGCCTGTCCTCGTAAGTCCAAGGCCCCCTGGCCCGAGTCTCCAATGCAGTTTTATAGCTGGCCCTTTAAGCAAGGCCAAGGCCCCCTGGCCTGCGTCCCCAACACCATTACAATACAGTTTATAGCTGGCCTTTTAAGCAAGGCCAAGGCCCTCCGGCCTGAGTCCACAATGTAGTTCAGGGTTGTAGCAGGGGCGCACCCCAGATAGGGGGACCCGAGCCCACCCTACTCCACCGGGCCCCAGCCCAGGGCCGTGTGAGCGACCGGGTAATGGGTCACTCCCTCAGCGGGGCAATCCGGCCAAAACGCACCGAGGTTCTCTGGGCGGGAGAGGCGGCTCCCGCTCCTGCCCTGGGCCACTTCCTACCGGGTTCCCTGGGGTTCCTTCCCCTGTACTTGCCCAGCTTTCTGCGCTCCGTGCCGGCGTCCCCTCAGCAGGCAGTCCCTGGGTTACACCAACTCGCCTCCGCGTCCCTTCCGGCCTCTTCTGGAGTCCCCGACAACCGCTGAGTGGGAGCTCCTTGCACCGGTCCTTCTCCTCCGGCGGTCTTCCCTGACTGAGTCCTTCCCCAGGCTTTTATAGCACAGCTACAGCCTGGGCATGCTCGGTAGGGCAGTGGGGGAGGTGCCTCTGCAGCCAGGTAACCCTGGCTGGACCATGCAGGTTCAGTGCGGGGCTGCCTCGCCCCGTCACAGGGACCTTGTCAAGATTTCTGGAAATTTAAGTAAACTATATCTACTGGATTCCCCTTATCCACATGCTTGTTGAGCACCTCAAAGAACTCTAGTACATGGGGTTCCCAAACTTTTTGACACGGGGACCAGTAAATCCATTCACAAGCTTTCGGAGGACTGGTAACATTCATTTGCATATTTGCATAATCATTAAGCAAATGATGAATATGCAAATATGTTGGTTTTGGTCTTCCCAAAGCCCCTAGGGCCAACTTTAGCAAAGCTTTTGATACGGCCACCCACAACATTCTTACCAGCAAGTTAAGGGAATATGGACTGGAAAAATGGACTGTAATCCAATATAACCCTGCACCACCACATCGTGTATTGAAAAGGGGCTCATTTATTTTCAGAAAGCTGACACCATCTTTGGAATTTTTTATCCATATTTTCATTCTGGATGGTGAATGCACCAGGTTCTCTCCATTCTGACACAGTGTAGTGCCTTTAAACCTCACTGTCAGCAGTGGGGATATTTAAAAGGCACTGCTTTTACATTTTTATTCGGGATCTGCGTGTGCCCTGAAATGTCCCGCTCTCCGCTGGCCAATCTCCTCCCCCACCCACATCTTCCCTCCCCACCTTCTCTCCCCCCCCCACCCTGGGCCAGCCCCGCTGTCCCCGCCAGCCGATTCTCTCCCGATCTCTCCTGGCAAGCCCTGCTGCCCCTGCCAGCCCTGCTTCCACCGGCCGGTTCCCCAGCCAGCCCTGCGATCTCCCCCAGCCAGCCTCACTGCCCCTGCCAGCCAGTTCCCCTCTGCCCCTCGCGATCTGCCCTGGCTTGCCCCACTGCTCCCACCCCCCTCCCCCCCCGGCCAGCCCTGCTTCGTCCAGCTGGTCCACCCTCGTCCCCCCTCCCACCAGCCAGCCCTGCTTCCGCCGGCCAGTACCCCTCCCTATCTCCTCCGGGCAGCTCCACTGCCCCGACCCTGCTTCCCTGCGGCCCATATCCAACCCCCTCTCCCTCCTCCATAGCCAGCAATAAGAGCTCACCTGGTAACCCTCACTATGCCTCTGCCAGGAGCCTGAAACATACGGCTGCATCCGCCCAGACCGGCTGAGGGCTTGGGGAACCCGGCGCTGCACCCTGGCAGCCATGTTGAGGCCCGGTATTTTTTTCCCGTGGCCTGGTACCGGGCCGCGGCCCATCGTTTGGGGAACGCTGCTCTAGTTGACTAGTAAGGCATTTCCATTTACAGAAACCATGTTGACTTTTCTCCAACACATTATGTTAATCTACGTCTTGGACAATTTTATTTTTTACTATAGTTTCAACTAATTTGCCTGGTACTGATGTTAGACTTACCGGTCTGTAATTGCCAGGATCACCTCTAGAGCTCTTTTAAAATATTTGTGTCCCATTAGTTATCTTCCAGTCATTAGGTACAGAAGCTGATTTAAAGGCTAGGTTATGAACCACAGATAATAGTTCTACAACTTCACATTTGAGTTCTTTCAGAACTCTTAGGCAAATGCCATCTGGTCCCAGTGACTTGTTACTGTTAAGTTTATCAATTTGTTCCAAAATCTCCTCTAATGACACCTCAATCTGGGACAATTCCTCAAATTTGTCACCTGAAAAGACTGATTCAGGTTTTGGACTCTCCCTCACATCCTCAGCTGTGAAGACTAAGCAAAGAATTAATTTAGTTTCTCTGCAATGACCTTATTGTCTTCGAGAGCTTCTCTAGCATCTTGATCATCCAGTGGCCCCACTGGTTGTTTAGCAGGCTTCCTGCTTCTGATACTCTTAAAAATATTTTGCTATTATTTTTTGAGCTTTTGGCTAACTGTTCTTCAGACTCCTTTTTGGCTTTTATTATATTTTTACACTTAATTTGACATTGTTTATGCTCCTTTCTCTTTTCCGCACTAGGATTTAACTTCCACTTTTTAATCAAATAACTGGCACACTATTCTGATGTCCCAGTAAACCTCATTCCACAAGGATTAACAGACTTGTTGGAATAACGCTCTATTTTGAAGTAAACTCAAAATGAGGTACGCAATTTGTGTATGTCAAATTGCGTACCTTATTTTGAGCTAGTGCTGCAGTGTGGACACACCCTTGATGATCTTCACGGCTTATCAGTTGGTGATATTTCACATGAGATGTCTTGAAAAATTCTTCTCGGGACCCTGAAACCATACCCGAAAGTTGATACATAGACTAGCATATGTGCCTCATCATGTTGTACGGTCCTTGGAATGACTTTTTTTAAAGTTATGTTTGTGTTTGGATTTTAATTTTGAACAGCATCCATTCCTGAGATGTCTGTAATCTGAGGTTCAACTGTAAATATGCAGACAGGTGCTTGCTTTTTGGAGGTTAGTTAGTCTGGAGACCTTAAACCTGTACTGGAAAATTAGTTACCCAGGATGTACTATTTCTTGCAGATTGACAGATGTTTCACACTGAAACCGAAGCATCACCACAGAGTGATTTGTGAACAAATTTTAAAAAACTGTTGCTGATAATGGCTTTAATTTACAGACCCAGTTTCAAGTACATTTTTTCAGATCACATTTGTACACAAACATGCATTCCAGTATGACATAATGTTAAATAAACCATTTTGCCTTTTGAAGCTATTGCTTAATAAAGAAAGTATTGCACTTGTGTATTTTTAAGCTACAGTAAACTAAAGAATTTGGAATTCAGACTTCGTGATGTTGATTAGTTTGGTTGTCTGACTGCTTTGTGGGAAAGGAGGAGGTTTTAAAGTTATGTTTGTGTTTGGATTTAATTTATATGGTAAGTTAAGTATGAGATTTATGGAGTGTAGTGTGTACAATGTTTTATTTACTCTTCCAAAGACTATGAGTACAGGCAACATCTGAATTTGATCTTTAAAAGCCAAGTTCAGAAAATATGGCATAATGTAATGCCAATTGTCTCCATTAATTACACCTTGCATTTGTTTATTTGCTAGTTCTCTATTTAAGTAATTATAGTATTTATTACTCTATTACTGATTGTATTGCACTTTCTAGTACTATACTAACACATGATAACTTTTTTTGTATCTGAAAAGGCAAGAAATACTGTACAGGGTAGGGTATTTATTCTTTTTAAAAATTTTGCACTTAAAGTATATGACAGTAGTTGGGGTTTGATGTGGACTGAGTATAACCTGTGCATCCAGTCTAGTTTTCTAGTTCCAAAAATCAGAAATTGCACTTCAGACCTGATACCCTGATGAACAAGAAAAATGTGTAGTCTGATGCTACAAAGTGTTTAAGTGTTCTCAAGTATTGAAGAAAGAGGTGATGGCACACAGCTAGTAGGACAAGGCCCACTGGATGTGCATTATTGTTTTTAAGATTTGGGACTGTTTTCCTTCTGACAACAGAGGAGGAAACCCCATGGAAGTGAGAAATTCTTACTTTAAAGTTATGAATGAGTAAAATATCTCTGAAGAATTTCCCTTCTACGGTGCAAGTAACTTAAAATTTCTTTCAGATACTGTCCTATTGCAACCCAGGCCTCTGCCAACTCTTTAAATAGCTCATGGCTGGCTTTTGCTGCAGCTCAGCCAGCTCTTGCCAGATCTGTACACCCGCTTACTTCACCTCTGCTACCTGTCTTAATTAACAGTATGAAAAAGAATGTAAAGTGAGGCTTTATTTTAGCTTAAATTTTTAGCTTTTGTTTTTGATAGAGAATTTATTCATGGTGTATTTTGATGTCTGTACGTAAGGGCTCATAGGATGCATGTGTTTGTGCACTTGTAAATATACAGTAAAAGCTGTCTCAAGCATACACCCAAGGGTCTGTTTAAGGTAGTCTTTAATTAAAGGTCAAACAAAACTATACTGGAAACATCAGGAAAATTTTAAAATGGTCACTAAGATGGACTGTCTATTAGATTTGCTTCTTAGTACAGATTTTACTGTATAAATCTAAGAGGATAGAATATCAGTGGAGCATTTATCTACCTATATATTTTAGAAATGTGCATCTCTGTCTGTCCATCTGTAAATGTATTTCTTCAAGAACTTCTCCTAAACGGTAAGAGCTAGGACCACCAAATTTGGTATGCAGCTTCCTCTTCTCTTAACTTAAAGTAAGGTCAGGGTTTGGTTGTGCCAGTAGTAATGGGGTGCGGTCACCGACAACTCCTCGAGGGTGCCTCCTGGGATGCTGACACGGCTACTGCCACTTGCCTTCCTGCTCTTTGGTGCTCATCCCTGCTAGGTCCAGCTGGGCAAGCTCTGCTGGTCTCCCCCAGCCATGGCCCCGAGCTGAGATCCCTGCCCCCACGGAGAAGCAGTACCGACACTGAACTACTTCAGGTCCAAAGAGAGTGCAGTTTAGGGCCCAGCCTCCTGAGGTAGCACTCCCCAGATGGGCTCAAACCCCAAAGTATTAGGTAAGCCACCTTTGACAATGAAAGGGGAATGTGCACACTGGTTGCCTCCCCCTCCCCCCAGGTAACAATTATTTACACTGGGTTTGATAGAAAGTAAAAATTATTTAAGTGAAAGCAGTAGGATTTAAGTAGTAATAAGTGAGAACAGGCAGAGCAAAGTAGGTTACAAATCAAAAGAAACAAAACTGCTTGGCTAATTCTACACTAAAACCTCAGTACAAACTTAATCAAACTCACCCTAAAACCTCTTTTCCAGCTGTCACTCTAAACCAGGGCTCTTTCCCCACCCTGGGGTCTTTGGCTCCTTCCTTCAGGTGCAGCCCAGCCAAAAGACCAAGGCCTCTCCTTTCCTATTCTTTTTGTTAGATTGAGGCCATTCCCTACAAACCACTGCTCAGATTGAAGGACAAAAGAGATAGTTTAACAGTTGAGAGTAACACCCTCCATATTTCTCATTCACACATTTGATACCCACAAAGTGTTCCCCCCTGCATGTGTCTAATTTTACACCCCAAAAATGATACATACATCAAAGAAAGATAAACAGAACCAGCAGATGGTGACCTGAAGATTGATGGATTACACAAAATAATTCGTTCAAAACACCTTTGAGTTATGTATATTCATGTCCAGGGCTCGCCGAACCGCGGCGAGCCCCGCTCACCAGCCGCGCTGTCCGGCGATCTGCACATGTGCAGATCGTTCTGCACATGTGCAGGTTGCCGGAACACGGCTTTTCCGCGTTACAATCTACTCCCCCCAGGCGAGTAGATTGTATAATTTCTCAAGCCCCGTTCATGTCCGTAAGTCCATTTCATAAAGCATGGAGACATGGGGGTCCATCACACCTATAAAATCAGAAGTGCCTGGACTGGGATTGATCTTCATAATATAGAAAAGGAGTACTCATCAGAGGGACAGCAATACTGCAGAGTGACTACTGCGAAAAGAACGCGTGGAGTACACTTATACTGCAGAGTGACCACTGGTGGCAGCCATACTACCAAGAGAGTAGTCAGCTGGGTCTGGGGCTTGCCATTTTGTCAGCCATCAGACCAGCTAAGTGGCCTTCCTCCTCCAAATTCCGTCTCCATCGGCTTTCCATTCCCACACCAGTGCTGCAACCAAGAGACAGAGGAGGGATGCAGAAAACCCCATTGGTCAGCAGTCCCAACCCCTCCAGAGCAATCACAGCCTGCCCCCTCCTCAGCACCCCTGGATTGCCCAACATGCCTGCCATCCCTGGGTGGTCTCCGTGGCCCTCCCACCCCATGGCACAGCCCGAGGGCACCACCAGGGTCAACCTTCATGAACTCCTGTCCCAAGGGCCTCTTTGTGCTACCCCGGCTGACCCCTGCGGACAAGCCAGCTGGTGAGATTTGTGGTCCCTGCTGCCCCGGGCCAACCCCAGAGAGAAACAGCAATGATTACCAACCTTTGTCCTCGAGGCCCCCTCCCCTGAGCTCCCCTTCCTCCCAACTCCTCTGCCCTCAGTCCCTCCTCATCACTTACCTTGATTCCTGTACCCCTCAACCTTTGCCCTGAGCCCCTCTTCAACCCCCAGCCCTCACTCTCACACTCCCCTATGTCCCCAGCTCCCTGCCCTCAGCCTCTCCTCAATCCCCCATCCTGACTCCTGAACTCCTCCACCATACTGCCAGCACCCTGCCCTGAAGGACCCGGGCAACATGAGATAAGTCTTGTAGTAGGGGCATAATTTCACAGGTTTTTTTCATTATTTATTTGGAGGTGGCAGAAAGTCTTTGGGTTGCTGAGAATCTGAGAGAAAACAACTTAGTCCAAGAGAAACATGCCCCCCCCCTTTTTTGTAAAGTTGGTACCAAGGTGATTATATTGTGTGAGAGTCAATGCAAGTGGCAGAAGCTATGGGCTTTAGTAAGTGGTGGTTTACGTCTTTATCACACGCCCAATACTCACAGTGCAAATGGACAGAGCAGAAAAAGAGAAAAGAGTATAGCGCCATGTATGAATGCAACATGATATTAATGTGCTAGTAATACAGTTTTGTGGGGTATGGAATTATAATTCATTTTCTGTATACTGTGTCTTTAAATGTAAAAAAAAAAAATCTGCCTGCCTATCAGGAGGGATGCAGGGCAATAAGAAAAAAAATCGTTATGGAAGATTTACAAATGAGAGAGAGAGAGAGACTATTTCCCCTTGACCAAAAAATGTCACCTTTGCTGAAATTACATGATTTGTATATGAAAAATGTCTATTGAAAACATAAGATTTAATTGTATAGTACATAAACAAACCATATTATATGCAACAAACTATATCCAGCATTAAGAAAAGGGTTCAGTGTTTTTAAAAAATTAGTCATGCTTGGTCTTAAGGTCAAATTCTGGTCTTAGATACATCTTCACAATTGGAAGAGACACAAGGATTTACACATAGAATTGGGTGAAAAATATCATTAAAATAGAGTACACGGAGGAGCGTGCTGAAAGGAATATAGGAGGAAAGTGAAGGCACTGGTAACTAGGGTATCTTATATTTACAACAAAAAAAACCCTACAAATGCTCTGCATAAAAACGGTATTAGCTATATTTAATATAATATAACATCAGGTAATTAAATAATACATTTTCACAAATGCATAGGAATCAATGGTCAGGAATTTGACACTTTTTACTTAACTTTACTTATTGATTTTAAATAGTTTCTTTACCTTCACTTTCAACTCAAAATGGCAGCCACTAAAATATGAACTTTTTGTCAATTGCTTCTCCACAGCAGAATAGGTATCTTTCAGTCTAAGAAGGGTAGAAAGCTATGGTGGCTCTTGGCAAAAAATTAGTATGTAATGATGACCACTGTATCTCCATCAGTGATATCGAAGTCCACTTGAACTTCACCATATATTAGTTAAGATTTGAAATACAAGGGACTTACTTGACAGGGAGGAAGGTTTATCAAGTGATTAAGGAGCAGGATGCAGGAAACCCGTGTTCTGTTCCCAGTTCTAGTGTAAGTTTTTCCTTTGTGACCTTGGGCAAATTACTTAATCTAAGCCTAAACTTCCAATCTTCAAAATAGGTAATCCTTTCTTGTATCCTTTGTCTTGTCTGTATAAGAGTCCCAGCTCATATACCAAGGCTAGTTCAGTGAGCCGTCAGTCTTGGTTTGGTTTAAGAACTACTGTAATATATATTCAATCACTGATTGTCCTAGCAACTAGAGGTACAGTCATGTTCTTTCTTGTTTCTGACTGTAACCTGGTCATTGTCTTTGATCCTGAAGTCTTATCTTATTTTAGCTAATTAAAAATAAAGTAAGAATTATGGCTAGGTAAGAAGAATGTAAAAATCTGGGCATGAAAAATAAAACCATGAGGCTTTTTACTGTTAGAGCAGAGGTCTCTGAATTCTGGGCTGTAGTCTGCAAAGGGGCAGAGAGGAATTTTCAGGACTGTGTGTGATTGAGGTCTGGGCTAGCTCCCATGGGAGATGGAGAAGGGAGCGCTACCTCGCTCTGCTCCTGGACCAGGCCTCAGCTCCCAGCCATACACGTGGGGTATGTGGCTTCACTTTCAGCCCTGCCATCTTTCTCAGCTGTGGTGCCAGCCTGGCCCCATTACTCCTGACCATGGCCCCCTCCCCAAGAGCTCTGGCCCCCCTCCAGTGCTGCACTGGGAGCAGGGTGGGTCTGTTGTGACCCTGAAATGTTTGGGGACCACTGTTATAGATCCATTCCTGTGTTCTTTATTCAGGAGAACCTCCAACTAAAGTCAGTGAACCAAATTCCGTTTCCACTTACTTACAGTTCATGGAGAGATACCAATATAATTAAGAGCAGGAATTGGCTAAACAGGAGTTTTGCCTCAATAGGAATTTCTTTATTCGGCACATATTGTTAACAACTTGTTAGTGGATAGACTCCTTCCTCATGCCCCTTAGAAAGGTTAGCAAGGTATAGAAATGTAGAGCGTGAAACAAACGTAAGAATTCATGCAGTCCTTTTTTAAGTTTCATAACATTGGATTTCAGATTGCCAGATTAGAATATTGAAAACCATGGAGGTTTGGTTCAGAAAATCAGGCATGGTATATCTTGCTCTTTTTTTAAACTACAAATGACAGAAGTGAACACTGGGCTATCCATATTTGGTGAAGTTTTCAAGAACGGTGCACGAACATTTCCAGTGAGTCTGGGCTAAAGGTATTTTTAAGTGAAATTTATTTATTTTTAATTGAGTGAGTAAATGAATAATTTCCCCCAGACTCTTGCCCTTTTCTGAAAACTTTAGCATTCAAATATATGGCCTTCATCATAGGCTAAGGGGAAATGTTTCTTGTGAGAGCTGCTTTGTGATACATTGCAGCACATTTCTGAGCTTCACCTATAGTCTTAAAATAGTTCTATTTTCTCCTTCACACTATTTAATCTGCCTTTTATATTCAGCTCATACATAGGTTTAGAGTGGTACTGTGGATTTTATATAACTACTATAGTTGTTGAGCTACATTAATACAGTGACAACCTGGACTTTTAAATATGAAGTTCTTCCTAGTTCTTGATAGTGTGCATGTGTGGGAAAACCTTTTGCAATAGTTGGCACGTGCATTATGCTTGTTGGAGTAGAAGAGATAAGGCCACATAAAAGTCAAGAAAAAGAAAAGAATTCTTTTGGTATGGAGGTGCGTAATAGTTAAGCATAAAACTCATTCATTGGTAGCTAATAGGCAAACTGTACAGATAGGGACACTAGGCTAAATCAAACACATCAGAAGCGTGTGTCTAGTCTGTGATAAAGAAACTAATTTATTGGGCAGTACCTAATATCTAGGGATGTTTGCGTATAGTCATGTAAATGATTAACCAATAAGTCTGGGCTTATTGTTTAATCCTAACAAGCACATGCACTCTCCACGCTCCTCCCTTGCTGCCTTTGTATCAGAGGTAGCAAAGGCAGGGAGGGAGGCAGGAGCCGGTGCCCATGGAGAGCTGGCTTTTAAGATGGCATCCCACAACCACCGGATCCTTCAGAACTGTCTTCCCTAACCCCTGTGCTGCTGCCTCTGATAGACAGGCAACAGTGGGAGGGTGAGGGGACACGCAGGAGCCGGGGCACGCGGGAAGCCAGCTTTCAAGCCAGCTTCCTGCACGTATGGCTCCTGTGGAGCCACCTGCCCTCGCGCACTGCTGACTCTCTATCAGAGGCAGCAGCGTGGTGTGGCAGGAGGCTTCGAGGCTGGAATTGCATTGGCTGCTACCCCACTCCTAGATATCATCAAATAATTGTGTAACTGATAAGATTTGGTGCAGTTACATTATTATTCAATTAAATGATATCTAACATCCCTAACCAAGCTTTTTTGTAATTACTGTAGAGAAAAGTCCCTTGTTCTTTGCTGCTGTCACTGAGAGTAGAAATTCATAATCTTTTAGGAAATCTTTTTGGTTTTGTTATGTTTATTCAAAGTATTTTCTTCCTTAATGACATGGTCCTTTTCTGCTGTCAGCAATTAGGAGAACATCTTACCAGAGCAAGAAACTCTTGTGACACAGAACATTTGCTTGCAATGTTCCCATGTGATCTGAGGGGTTGGATACCCTCTGAAAGGGGGTGGGTGAAATAAGGCTTTTGTTAGAGTGACAGGCAGGCAGCACAAGCAAAGTTGAACCTAAATCTGTTCATTGATATTGGAAAGTCATAAGCTTTCAGATGACACTGCTACACTCAACATGCTGTGTGATCTGGGACTCTGTTGCTTGTATCACTGTGTGAATGTGTGTACAGTGTAAACATTTTATGAACTGCCGTTTCTGATCCATCGGTCTGTCTGGGCAAGAATATCCCTTGATACTAAAAAGAACAGCAATCAGGACAGAATTGGTCAATGCGGCATGTCTAATGGTGGGAAGATATTTGAAGGACTCACTATAGACACAATAGACTCTCTAAATAGCCTCTTTGCACCCTGAGTCTTATTGCAAACAGGTTCATTAAGGAGAGACATTCTGACACACAGCATCACAGTAATGAAAGTAGCTCTGTTTTTCTAATATTGTATCTTGCCACTTCAGTTATGCTGCTGGTACAAGATTTCCCTTGTGTTGTTGTATATTTCTCCAGAAAAGGAATCAGTCTTCATAGAATATACAATTATTTTGTACGGGAATATATAACTCATACCTAAGATTTAGTACTTCCTGTTTATGTGCAGTAGTCCAAATATAATTGGCAAGCACATCTTCCATACCAAAAAATGCCTGAACCTTACATTTGAAAGGCTTAAAGATATTGAAGATATAGTTGTAATATAAAACTGTATAGTTATAATACATTCTTGCACATCTTCCAAAAACTGTAACAGTTGTCCATGAGTCAGTGTAAAATAAAATATTACTATAACTTTTCCTGGAGGTATCCTATCCTTTTTTCTCTCGCTTTCTCTTTGGGATCTTAAAGTTCATTTGGGTGAGAGGAGGGAATTAAGAAACTTGTAGTCTGCCCTGCTTTACAGTGTGACTTCTTAACCTGTTGGATTGCATGATTGTTAATGTATAATAAGAATGTTATGACCAGAGGAAAAAAAGATAATATTGGCTTAAAAGTGGATATGGAAAATTTAATGTGCTCGTGTGGGAATAATGGCATATTAAAAAAACCCACTGATGACACAGATCTAATAATTCACTTGCCCCTGTAGGACTGGGGTATCAGCTCTGGTGCCGCTTGGTAGTTTATTTTTATATACACCGTTGGTCCCTGTTGTATAGCCTGCATATGGGTTCCAGAGAAAAGAAAGAAAATAACCTGTAGGGAAATCAGCTTAGAAACCTTTCATTAAATACATTGCGCTTCATGTAATGTTGTTCACAAAATCTTCAAGAAGGATAGAAAGTGTTATCAGACTGGATGTGTAAAATACTGTATTTGAATACTATAATTTGCTTTAAGATTAAATAAGAGGGGCATAGACATTAGTTATTTCATTATTCACTTTAGCTTGATGCATAATGCTGCAGGGGTTGGCCCCCTCCCCTCCTTTGCACAGAAGATCTTGACTTTTAAACAATAGTATATAACATATTCTTGCCTCTTTACGCCTTGCTTTCTTTTTTTTTTTAATGGGTCCAATTATTAATCCCTTTTGTAAAGGGAATCAAGGTTTTTTAATGGTCATTTTACAAGTTTATCCACCAGCTAAAAAGGAAATAAATTGTGCTGAGGAACAATAAATCTTTCTTTGGGAGAAACTTGCATGCAGTAGGTTTGTAGTTGTGATCAATATCCCTCTATTAAGATGGACATCAGTAATTGTATTAAGTTTAATCTCTGGCTCTTCATTAAAGTTACATATTAATAATGGTGGACCTTTAAAAACCTGAAAAGCCTTAAAAGTTCTGCTGACTACTAATACACCGGGCACTAGGACAGCCAACTCTGAGGGTACGTCTAGACTACATGCCTCTGTCACCAGAGGCATGTAGATTAGGCTACCAGCCATAGTAAAATGAAGCGGCGATTTAAATCATCGCCGCTTCATTTAAATTTACATGGCTGCTGCGCTGAGCCGACAAACAGCTGATCAGCTGTTTGTCGGCTCAGCGCGATAGTCTGGACGCGCGGGTGTCGACATCAAAGGTATTTGTTGACCACCCAGGTAAGCCTCCTGGGATGAGGTTTACCTGGGTGGTCGACAAATACCTTTGATGTCGACACCCGCGCGTCCAGACTATCGCGCTGAGCCGACCAACAGCTGATCAGCTGTTTGTCGGCTCAGCGTGGCAGCCATGTAAATTTAAATGAAGCGGCGATTATTTAAATCGCCGCTTCATTTTACTATGTCTGGTAGCCTAATCTACATGCCTCTGGCGACAGAGGCATGTAGTCTAGACGTACCCTGACACCGATGTACCTGTAAAAGGTGTCTTTTACACAAAAGCTAGTTCACACCTTTGAACTGAACCTATATTGCTGCATGCAGCATATACTTCGTTTTCTGAATAATGTATATTAAGGGTTAAATTGTAGGACTGCATTTCAAGCACATTAACAGCCAGACACGCAGTGGCATTTATAGGGTCTAATTCTTACTAAAGACACTTTAAAATTTGAAGGGGCTTTTGTGTGAGTGTCAGAGTAGAATAAAGGGACCTTGCTCATGCCCACTCAACATAGGTGTGTGTGCCTGTCAAATGCACCGGTGCCAGAAATTTTTCCCTAAGCTAATGGTCTCCAGCCTTTTTCAGTGCAAAATCACTTTCTCCATTTGTCAATCCAAGATATACATCAAATCCAAGTACCCTTGTCCCATCTCCTTCCCTACCCCTTCTCCAAGACCCCACCCTGCTCATTCTGATTAGATGGGGGTACAGAGGTGAGGGGAAGGGAACACCCTAACATCTGTGCCTCCCCTACCCTGAACAGCAAACAGAAGCCCCCACCCCAGGGCCAGCTCCAAGGCAGAGGCCAGGAGGGGAAGGGCAGCTGAACTAGCTCGAAGCCAAACCAGTCAGGATCACCTGTCAGAGGCTCCAAGATCTACCCTAGATCCTGATCTAATGGCTGCTGACCACTGCCCTAAGCAGTAGCCTTAGGGCCCTGAAATGGCATATGCACACTGTACTATATAGGACGCAGCCCGGCCCCCGCCTCCTCAGTACCTTCTTACTGCCAGTGAAGATGCATGGAACAGCATGCTGCAGCCTCAGGGATGGCAAGCACTCCCTTTGCGTTGAGATTTCCCCATTAACAAACTGCCAAGTACCTGTGAACTGTTAATCTTCAACCTCTTGAAAAGACTCTGCCTGGGGGACCGGGCATGCCCCACTTCCCTGGCTTCAAAGCCTGGGCAGCCTGTCACAGGCCCCTTACAGTTAGTGATCTGCATGCTGACTGCCTGCGTTGCCCGGGGGAAGGGCATGTTTTAGACAAGTGTGCATTTGCAGGTCCTTCCGTCCCAGAACTATGAAAGAGCACAGTATCTGTCTTAAGATGCTCTTCATGGAGTCTGCTCTAGCCCTGCAAGATAAGCAGTTGGACTTGGCCCCGAGTGCCAGTGGCTCGGTGTGCAGTGCACTGCCAGTGTTGATGGCTCAGCACCGGTTGTTGCCTGTGGTCCTGGCTGGGCCTGCTAAGAAGTCAGGCAGAGACAAGTCCCCTCACTATAAGATAAGGGGAAGAAGGGTGACCAGCCAGCGGATAGGTTGGGGAAGTCCCAAGAGGCACCAAGCCCAGAGTCTGGGTCACTGTTTTCAGTGTTGGAGGACTGTCTCCCCTCCACGCTGGAGGCATTTCAGGCCACACAGGATATCGGTGCTATGCCAGTACTACCTCCGACGCAGACGGGGCTGCGGCACCAGGGTAAACCATCATTTGGGCTGTGATTTCCTGGCATGGTCCAATCTCGCTCTTCTCCAGTGTCCGAGAGGAGAGCACCTTAAGTCCCCATAGGCCTTCATGTGAGAGATCGGGGTATGACCATCTTCTGTCTCACCGAAGTCGGAGCACAGACCTGTGAATGTGCCCCCACCACCAGAGGTACCAAGAAGATAGTGACTCTCGCTACTTGCCATACTTTTGTTGGGACTCCTGTCTGTGGCACCGGCACCAGGAGGGTAGCCAGTGGGTTGGGCCTCCAGGCTGAGGAAGTAAAGAGTCCTCAGACTTGTTGCTTGGGATCCTTGGTCAAGCTGAGCCTGGTAGGGTGGCCTTGCCCCTGCATAAGGCAGTCAACAAGATAGCCAAATCATTTTGGCGAACCCCCTCTTCCATTCCACCTATAGTCAATAGGGCCAAGCAGAAATATTTTGTCCTGGTGGGGGACCATGATTATCTTTATATCTGCCCACCAACTAACTCCCTTGTGGTGGAATTGGTGAACTACAGGGAACTCCAGGGCCAGTCAGCACCCACCCCCAAGAATGAAGAATCCAAATGACTAGACTTGTTCGGCAGAAAAATTTATTCCTCGATCAGTTTCCAGTTAAGGGTAGCAAACCACCAGGCCTTGTTCACCACATATGAGGTGAACCCCTAGCAGGTGCTGGCCAAATTTGAGACCTCCTTGCCTGAAACCTTTAACCTTTTGCAAGGAATACAAGGCCCTTGTTGAGGAAGGATCCTCTGTGGTGTTGGTGGCCTTGCAGGCAGCATCTGATGCGACAGACTTGGTGATGCCCTATGGCTTGAGCCATCTTCATGAGGCGGGTGGCCTGGCTTCTCCTGTTGAGTCTGTCTCTGGAGGTGCAAAACTCCATTCAAGACCTGCTATTTGACATGGGGTCCCTGTTTGCAGAACAGAGAGACACAAAGTTGCATGGTCTCAAGGATTCCTGTATGACTGAAAATCCTGGGCCTATGTTCCCGGGTCCGAGAGGAAAAGGTTCAAGCCTGAGGTCTCAACAAAAGGGCCACTATCCCCATCCAGAGAAGGCCCCTTTACAGCCTCAGCCCTCTATATGAAACAAAATGAACACAAGGTCATCATCCGTCGTCTGGCGAGCAATTGACCATCCAGGCAAAACCCCAGGGCAAACGTTCCTTTTGAGGATGCATCTGGAAATGACATACCTCGCTCCCAAGATCCTGCCTGCCTGTTCTCCTTCAGGCTCTGTGCCTTCCTCCAGGCATGGAGGGACATTACATTGGACCATGGGGTCCTGGCCATTGTCTAACATGGCTACATCCTCCAGATCTCCTCTATATTGCACACCCACCCTCCATCCCTGTCTCTCTTCAGGGACCCCTCTCACGAGCAGCTTCTTGAACAGGAGCGATCCCATTTGGGAGCGGGGTTCTGCTCCTGCTACTTCCTCATACTACCGTTACTCCTCATTGCAGGACTACCGTTACTCCTTGTGCTGTGTCTGTTGGTTACTCCTCCTCATTGCAGGAGGAGTAATGGTCATTCGAATTAGGAGCTTTAATTCGAACAACCTAGCCCATGCGCGTGTAGCCGCGGATAGGGAGTCCGAACTACTGGGCATTTAAAAATGGTGGCGCCCGGGAACATGCAAATAAAGCCCGGGATATTTTAATCCCAGGCTTCATTTGCAAGTTCAAATGACTACATTAGCCACCCTAGTTCGAACTAGGGTGGCTAGCGTAGACATACCCTATGAGTTTTATGAATATCAAGTGTCGGGTTTTTAAAGTATTTTCCCAAGTAATGTCAAATTCATTTGTAAGACAGGGCAACTACATAAAATAACAAGAACAAACAAATAAACCAATCCACCACCAAAAAAACAAAACAAAAAAGTTATAATTTCGCACTTCCTAGTGCTGTGTGTGTTGGTTACGTTGTTTGACACCTCTCCTGGTTATATAATGTAATAGGCAAGTGAAAAACAAGACCAATCCTGACCAACTCTGGATAGCTCCAAATTAAGTCGTCATGATGAAGAGCATGGCTACGCATACAGGTGTAACCTTGAAAGGTATTAACAGGAACCGTTCTTGGTTTACATAAGATGATATTATCCAGTTGTAGTAATGGTGGTACACTCTTGAGGCTTGGTCTACACTAGGAACTTATGTTGATATAAAGGGGTCGCTTAGAAGTGTTGAAAAATCAACACCTCTGAGTGTATGTCTACACTACAGAGGTGTTTTTTTCAGAAAAACATGTTTTTTCAAAAAAACCCTTGAGTTACGTCCACACTGAAATCGCGTTCTTTCGAAAGAAAATTGAAAGAACAGAGGGTTTTTTCTGACATTGATGATCCTCATTCTACGAGGAAGAATCCTTTTTCTGAAAGAGCTCTTTCGGGAAAAGGCGTGTGTGGATGGGGAAGAGGGAGTTCTTTCGAAAGAAAAGGAAGGAGGAAAAAGCAAAGGTGCCCTGGTGGTCACTCCGTCCATAGTAATCACAGCTTAAATGTAAGATAGCATCCACACTGTATGGATGCTATCTTTCGAAAAAGCAGATCGCTTTTTTGATGCACTTTTGCTGGACGCTGTCTTTCAGAAGAAGATTTTCCAGAAGATCTCTTTACAGTGGTGCAGCTACCTGGCTACAGTTCTGCTGCTGCAGCTCTGTAAGTGTGGACAACATCTGAGCACCACTTTCTTATGTATGAAACATTGTCTCATTTGTGAACAGTTTGGTCATTACTAAGCTGTCCTTATGAGCCTTCCACATACGTATTTAGAGTTTTAGCCTCATGATGATTGTGTGCCCCCAAAACTGCAACATGTATTCCCAAAGATGTGTTTTCATCTACCTTTTTATTTTGTCTGGTATTTTTTCTTTAGACTGTAGTTTATTGTAGTTAGGATAGCCCCCAAAATGGGCTTTGCATTTTGCTGTTCATGTGCTGAGGGTGAACTCATCCTGATCTCTTTCAGGAATGAGTTTGGGGTTCATGAGCTCACAGTCAAGAAAGTGCTGTGTCTTTAACACAAAAATTTTGCTTTAGATATTTATATAATTGGAACAATGGAATGTATAGCTGTTGTGAAAGGTGGTCCCTCAAGGTAGTTGGGCTAATCCCAAGGAGGGCACTGAAGTTTGAACAAGTATTCCATGGAGAATCAGTGAAGAGAGCAGAGCACTAGGATGATGTTCCCTCTGCTGCCTGGGTTGCTGAGGAGATGGGCCGTTGCATTCTGAACTGTATGTTGCTGCTTTTTTTTTTTTTTTTTTTAAAGGGAAAGTGTGTTCATATATATTAACCAAGACTGAAATCAGATGTATGTGTGGGGGGGTCTTACCAGCAGAAGATAGCACCATGACTATCTGCATATCCAGAGGGAATGAGAACTCAGGACAAAAACAATGCTGTTCGCTATCTTTAACAGTCTGAGTGAAAATGCCCTCAATGGGTGATGGAGATGTGGAGATCTCAGATTCTGCTAAGTGCTTCTCTCCTTTTCTGCAGAATTACCCCAGGCTTCCTAAGATCTTGCTTCTATCAGCTGCTCTTCACCCAATTTTCGATCACAGATGGGCCTTTTGAGAACAGGGAGAAGGTGCAGATTGCATCAGATATGAAGGTGGTGTAATCTGTTCATTAGGCTCTTTTTTCATTCTCTTGTTCTTTTCTTGTGTCTTTGGGTAGAAATTGAACAAGTCAGGGTATGAACCTGTGACTGTTGTCTACAGTAACTACATTATATGCCACTGACAGACCTTGACTATACCTTGACCAAGATATTTGTATCTTGACAAAAATAATTAATTACCCCTGCTATGCCGGCAGATCTCATTTGTAGAACTCACTTCAGCTGAAAAACTAAATGGAGTTTAGCATTGCTGGACAATAATGGTCCTTGTCCTTTTCTTTGTTTCATTCACCTGTTGTGATGTGGTATAATATAACCTAAAATCTAAGATTGTTTGGTGATGGGACTGCAGGTTCAATATTTGTGTAATGTTTAGTACAGTGTGGCACAGATCCCTAATTTGGGACCCATAAATGATAGTGCAAGAAATGTTGGACCTCCCTGGTCCAGCACCCTCAAGACTTGACTGATCCTGAACAAATGAATTTGCCGGACTGGGGAGGTCAGTGTTGCCCCTAACCTGGCAGGGCTCCCGGCTCTGCTGCCGCCGCCCCGGAAGGTCTCCTGGCCCTGCCGCCACCGTCGTGGCAGGTCTCCTGTCCTTGCTGCCACTGCCCTGGCAGAACTACCAATCCTGTTGCCAGGGCTGTCGACCCCACTGCTGCTGACTTGGAAGGGCTCCTGGCCGCTGGCTTAGAATGGTTCTTAGCTGCCTGCCCAGCTGCTGCTAGCTGGGTTAGACTTCCAGCACTGGCAGGGCTCCCAGCCAATGGCCCTTCTGCCACCAGACTCCCAGCCACTGGAGCTCTCTGATCCAGGAACATCCGTGGTCCTATCGGAACACAGATGTTGCCGGACCAGAGTGTCCCGGTTTACAGAGGTTGAGCCTGTACAAATAATAAGATAAGAGCATCAGTCAGGGCCAACAGCAATATATGAGTTCCATGTGCCAGCCTGACCAAGAGGTATCCAGGGTACTGGTACTGTCAAGGTGTAGGTGTAGGCAAACTTTAATGAATTTCTTGTACTGCTTCCTGTCAGCATATGCCCAAGACTTGAAGTTTCCTTCCTTGCTTCTTGCTTAGAGAATTGTTTTTTTTTAGAGGAGATGGTAGCCCATCCGGGTGGTGCCCTTGTGGTCTGAACATACATATTTGATCTGAAAAATCAGGTTCAGGGTTTGATTGTGTGCACGTGTGTGTGACACAGAGAGATGCTTCTTGCATGTCTAGGTATGTTGTTTAGATATTTCATCTAAAGTCAGTATTCAGGGTCCCATGACAGCATCATCCTGAGGCTCATGCAGTAGCATAGGGTCTCATGCAACTCCTAGTCTTACCTTTTCTCAGCCCTTCCATTGCCCACTGTAGCACTTTCTTCTCCTCCATTTGTCATACTGCTAGCAATGCCAGGATTCCAGTTCTATGTGCCCTCTTGATCAGGTCATACTTTGCATATGTTACCATGAAACTCAGGAGTAGTCCTTCTAGTGAGTGCGGAAAAACTACAGATTTGGTTCCTAAAACATGTTTAAGCTCCTCGCAGGTGCAGGCGTCCTCCATGTTCAAAGCTGCAGAACTGGGAAGTTATGCTAAGTTGAAAGAAATTAACCTCAATTAAAGGTAATATAGATTGATACTTGCAGAGATAAATATGATGTATTACTCAGGAAAAAAATCATTAAAAGAACATTAAAGTTGTGACAAAAAAAACAGTAAAAGTGAGAAAATACACAGTGAAGGGCAAATGTAAAATCGTTTACATCTTTTCTAATATCTAAATGTAACAGGACATGGTAAAGAATTAGTTAAGAATATGTCCCACTGTGCCTAGATATTAGGATTCGATCCTTCAGGGCATATTCTCATCTTGATTTTCAGAATTTCTGTTGCTCAATTCTCATTAAATACCTTAAATTGAGAAAATATGGTACCTTTCAGCAGTGAATTTCTTCTCTTGCCCCATGCCCATTTTGTTGTTTTGAGTTTTGTCCCTTAAATTTTACCGATTTTTTTTAAGTCGTAATGAAACTTTACATGCAAATAATGATGATCCATGGCAATGATTTATAGTGTAATGAAACTGTGTGGTACAGACAAGAGACACAATCACATGCACAAAGTTAGGTAGGGCTAGGACTCAGGACGTTCAGGATATGTCTACTCGGCAAAGATAATCCTATGTCTGGCCTGTGCCAGCTAACTTGGGCTTGTGGGGTTTGGCCTGTGGGGCTGTTTCATTGCTGTGTAGACTTCTGGGTTCTGCAGGTCAGCAGGCTGAATCGGCTAGCACAGGCCAGCCATTGGATGTCTAGTTGCTGATATACCCAGAGTGGCAAAACCACCAAGCTCTACCAACTAAGCTAAAGGACAATTTCATAGAATTCTAGGGCTGGAAGAGACCTCCGGAGGTCATCAAGTCCAACCTCCTGCTCAAAGCAGGATCAGTTCCAACAAAATCAACCCAGCCAGGGCTTTGTCAAGCCAAGACTTAAAAATCTCTAGGGATGGAGAATCCACCACCTCCCTAGGTAACCCATTCCAGCACTTCACCCCCTTCCTAGTGAAATAGTTTTTCCTAGTATCCAATCTAGACCTCCCCTCACTGTAACTTGAGACCATTGCTCCTTGTTCTGTCATCTGTCTCTACTGAGAACAGCCTCTCTCCATCTTCTTTGGAACCTCCCTTCAGGAAGTTGAAGGCTTCTATCAACTTGGGTGGCTCCTGGCATTAATAGCATCTTCTCTGTGAGCTGGCTGATAATGAGCAATATCACTCACTCTCATGTAATGTTTCAGTATATTTCAAAGGACCAAATTCAGTGGCACAACTACAGAACTCAACAAAAGTTTTTTTTAAAGATGAAATAGTCACTGTCACTCTAAAGGTTAGTGCCCAAAATGCACCTTGTTTACTTGTCAGCACTGAAGATGTTGGCTGACAGTTGGAAAAGGCATTCACAGTTGTGAAGCAAACTTCTCCTCCATTCTTTCTGTTTCTTGTCCATCCTCCCTGTTGAAGGAAAAGGCCAAGGTAGAGACCATCAGATAACCACCCGATAAATGTGTGGTTGCACAGGTGGTGTTGGAGAGAGAACTTTACCTTCTTTGACCCTGGATGTTGTTCCAGGACGAAGGATTGCTAGGAATAGATGGGAATCCAACTAAGGAAGAAAGGGAAGAGCATCTTGACAGGCAGACTTACTAGCTTAGTGTGGAGAGCCTTACACTAGGTTCACTGAGGAATAGTGACATAAGCCCTGAAGTTAGTGGGGAGGAAACACACGGAGTAGAGTGCATCAGGGGAGGCCTCCTGATCCCTACTGAGAAAGTAGGGCAATTGGCTAGTTAGCTTAGGTGCCTGTATGTGAACATAAGAAGCCTGAGAAACAAACAGGAAGAATTGGAAGTCCTGACACAGACAAGGAACTGTGATGGGATTGAAATAACAGAGACTTGGTGGAGTAACTCACGTGACTGGCACACTGTCATGGATGGCTGTAAACAGTTCAGGAAGGACAGGTCGAGAAGGAAAGGTGAAGGAGCTGTTGAGTTCAGTGTGAAGAGTAACAAGGGTGATACCATCGTTAGGAATGTTAAAAAGTGGTTTTTTTGGGGGGGGGAGGAGGAAATGTGAACCGCTGAAATTTTCAGTGGTTGCATGTTTACACGTTGGGGAGGAGGAGGTGGCTCCATGTGAATAATGGTTCCCATGAGCCACCTGCTTCCCCCCTTCCTTCCCTCTTCCCCCCGCTGGGCTGCTGTCTCTATATCGGAGGCAGCAACTTTGTGGGTGGGGGAGAGGAGGCAGACAGTATCTGGTGCTCGCGGGGAGCTGACTTTTAAGCCAGCTTCCCAGAAGCGCCAGCTCCTTTGGAGCCTCTTGCCCTCCTGGGTTCAAGATCCTGACAAAAGGAGGAAAGGAGAACAGCAGAATATAAACCCTGGACTTGAGAAAAGCAGACTTTGACTCCCTCAGGGATGGGCAGGATCCCTTGGGAGGCTAAAAAAAAGGGCAAAAAGGAGTCCCAAGAGAATTGGGTGTATTTTAAAGAAACCTTACTAAGGGAGCAGGAACAAACCATCTAGATGTGCAGAAAGAAGAGCCAATATATTAAGTGACCAGCTTGGCTCCACAGAGAAATAATCGGTGAGTTTAAACACAAAAAGAAAGCTTAGAAGAAGGGGAAACAATTGGAGTTGTACCTAGCAAGGGATGTGAAGGAAGGATTATTACAGGTATGTTAGCAACAGGAAGGCAGCCAGGGAAAGTGTGGAGCCCTTACTGAATGGGAAAGTTAGCATAGTGACAGATACAGAAAAAGCTGAAGAATGTATTGCTTTTTTTTTTTTGCTGTGGACTTCACATAAAAGGTCACCTCCCAAGCTGATGCTGGAGTTGAGCAGCACAGTATGGAGAGGAAGTGACCAGCTCTCAGTGATGAAAAACCAGCGTAAGAACTATTTAGAAAAGTTGGACATGCATAAGTCCAAGGGTGCTGAGAGAGTTGGCTGATGTGACTGCAGAGCCATTGGCCATTATCTTTGAAAACTCGTCATGATTTGAGGGAGGTCCTGGATGATTGTAAAAAGGCAAATGTAGTGCCATCTTTTAAAAAAAGGGAAGAAGCAGAATTTGGGGAACTTCTCAACTATTAGCCTCATCTCATCCCTGAAAGTGTCGTGAAGCAGACACTTACTCAAGGAATCTATTTTGAAACACTTGAAGGAGAGGAAGGTGATCAGGAACAGTCAATATGGATTCATCAAGGACAAGTCATGCCTGAACAACCTAACTGCCTTCAATGCTGAGATAAATGGCTCTGTGGATATGGGGAAGGCAATGATGATTTTAGCAAAGCTTTTGATACAGTTTCTCACAGTATTCTTGCTGGTAAGTTAAAGTAGTATGGCTTGGCTGACTGGAAAGCTGGATAGGTTGTTTGGTTCAATGTCTAGTTGGCAGCCAGCACAGGAGATGCATAGGGGTTGCCCGTGGGGCCAAATGCACCCCGGTGACAGAACAAGAAGCAAAGGCCTCAAGTTGCAGTGGGGGAGGTCTAGGTTGAATCTTAGGAAGATCTGTTTCACTAGGAGGGTGGTGAAACACTGGAATGGATGGGTTACGTAGGGAGGTGATGGAATCTCCATCTTTAACAATTGGAGTTGCCCCTAGCAACTTAGATTTTCAAGTCCCAGCTTGGCAAACCTCTGGCTGGAATGATTTAGTTGGGGTTGGGGACAGTGTTCCCTCTAAGGTGCGCTGCAGCACAGCTTCTCAGGTGATTAATCAGCCCCACCCAGGCAGTCAGCTCTGTGCCTGGAGCCCTGAGCTTCTAATTGGGCAGGGTCGATTAATCACCTGTGAAACTGTTCTGTCACGTCGCTTAGAGGGAACACTGGTTCGTGTTTGATCAGGGTGTCGAGTTACATGGTCTCCTGAGGTCTCTTTCAACCCCAATCTTCTATGATTCTGTGAAAGATTTTCCACGTCATATCTCCAGTTCTTGTTTTATCTGGAAATTTCAGTGGAAAAACTCATCCAAACATTCCAGAACACCAAGAAAAACATCTATAGATCTTCATCACTACAGGTCACTTATCCTCCAGTCGGAGCCTAATTGCTGCAGTGTTGGCAAGTGTGGGATGTATGTATTTGACACCATTGTGCATACTGAATAAAGAGGTATGGTACATGATGTATAAAATTTCATCTCTTTTACTGTTGTCTTAGAAGAAGGAAATATGAGACTTTATTACCTACACAATATAATACCCAGTATGTGATTGTTTGCTGCAGTCATAAGGTTAAAATTAGCTGCATAAACCAGTCAGGAAAGCATATATGAAGTATAGTATTATGTCAATATTGTATAGAAATTAATGGACAACTAATAGATACACATCTTGTTAGTAGTGTTTTGACATAAATGTAGAATTGCACATCCACACATAGATTTAATCCGACTAACAACACATGACAAACTTATGAAAGGTCCTTGAATAAATAGAAATACTCTTGTGCATAAAGTTATTTACATGGTTGCAGGAGTGGGTCCATAATTTTTTCATGCAGTTATCATAAGGGCAATTGTTGCGCGTGAAAATAAACAGATATAGGCCATAATCCTACTTTAACTCATTGGTTTCACATGTATTTGCTATGAATGTTTGCACAATTGTACTGGTCTACACACTTTGGAAAGCCTGGCACTCTGTCTACATATTTGTGCTTTCAATTGATAAAACAAATGTTGAGAGGACAAGAGTTCATAGCATATTAACTGAAAATTAAAAAAAAGCTTGATTCTCTTTACTTTTGTGGAATTAGTAGAGAAATATTCTATACCATGTAAGTCTTTTGTTTTCTGTAGAAAGGAAAATCTGTAAGTCCTTTGGAGGTTTAAATACAATATAAATGTCATGCATAATCATAACAAGTATGCAAAATGTTTTAGAACATTTGTATTGTATGGAAGCAATTACTGGCACTGTATGTATTACACACCCCTCACATGGGTTGAGGCCAAAAAAATGAAAGTTCCTCAACAAAATTACTTTAGTGTGGGTGGGAAGAGAGCAAGGTTAACTTTTATTAGGAACCAATGCTGAGCCATATTTTAATGCCAATCACA
Source organism: Pelodiscus sinensis (assembly GCF_049634645.1). Taxonomy (NCBI): domain Eukaryota; kingdom Metazoa; phylum Chordata; order Testudines; family Trionychidae; genus Pelodiscus; species Pelodiscus sinensis. The sequence continues at coordinate 21,453,706 of NC_134716.1, forward strand.
TACTTTGTAAGTCAAATATAGAAGTAATAAAACTGTTTCATGTTAGACTTAGGTTACTCTTTCCCTTCAGTCTCTGTCATGCGTCTTCCAAATAGTCTTTTACTTTTCATATAAGGACTCTTTAAGACATGACATGCACCAATAAGAATCCTGTTTAGAGCAAGCAGCTATTGTTCGCTTTGCCTTTTGCCCAGTCTGTGGTTGCTGAGATAGTAAAGTATTCAGTACCCTGTTTTTCAATATGTTAGTTTTACTGCCTTAAATTAAACCATAGTTGCCTCCCATGCTTCAGATTCTCTTATTTCAGAAGCATGGAAAACACCCCCTCCCCCCTTTTTTTAAAGTATTTATGATTTTCTATACACGTGTGAGAATACATGATTTGCTTTACTGGGTTTGACTAATGCTATCTTGCTTCTGACTCTAATGCTGAAGAGACAAGTGAAACTGTCCAGAAGACGCATCTCTCCATGGATTCAATGAAACAAATCTTCTTTACTGTCTTTTGCCACATATATGATCAGTTTACATACAAACTCTCACTCTCTCATCTTGTACAGTTACATCTTCCAAATATGGGCTTTTCCTACTCCCTGTTTGACCCTAACATGTACAATGTGCAGAGAGGGTATAGCCCATTTGGGGCTTTTGGAAGAAATATTTTTGGCTCACCTTACTCCTCACCTTGCCCCCCCCCCAAAGTACTAATTGCAAAACTATATCACAAAAAAAGGGGTAGTACCATTGTTAAAAAAAAATCCACTTTAAAGAAGATGAATGGTATTTTGGAATAGTACTAAATCAGGCTCTTTTGGCACCCTAAACAATTGCTTAGTCTGCTTATGTTTACCTTCACCATTGATTATGTGGCATGCCTTCCATCACTTAGGCAGAGACCCAGAAATTGAGACTAGTACAAATTAAGTTTGGTATAATCTCCCCAGCAGTATTGCCAACCACTCTCTGAGGGCATGTCTACACTAGAAAATTATTTCAAAATAACTAAATTCAAAATAATAACTCCTAAAATAACTATTTCTAAATAAAGTTATTCCCCAAGGAAAGTGGGAGTACAGTTTTTTAAATAACTAGCCCATTATTTTGAAATAACAAGCTTAGTAGTGTGGACGTTCCACTTATGATTTCAAAATAAGGGTGGGGAGGGCTATTTTGAAATAGCTCTCTAGTGTAGACCTGGCTGAGAGTACGACTACTTATGTCCTATGTAAGAAAATACATCCTCGTGGAAGACTACTCTGCCAATCATTTGGAAAAAACAGGAAGTATTATTGATTCTCCTGTGAAAGACAGAAATACTCATAGTTCTTCTTCGAGTGATGTCCCCGTGGGTGCTCCACATTAAGTGCTGGGCTTGCCCCAGCGGCGCAAGACAGAGATCTGTAAAGCCGTAGTCAGCTGGAATGCGGATGTGCGGGGTGAGAGGCGGTCTCTCGGCGTTTGTGCTCTCCCGCGCTGCGCGATCCAGTCTCAACCAGTTCCTCTTCAACCGCCTCAGGCTGTAGACGGAAGAATCATCTCTCCTTCTTGTCCAACCTTTGTGAGAAAAAATTTCAGCTTTACTTTCAGTTTTTAGTGTTATATTAAGTTCCTTATTAAGTTCTTTGTTACAACTCTAAAACAAACAAACAAACAAAAACTGTTCGTTGTTAGCTCCAAGTTCTCCCTTCCCGTTTTACCGAGTACATAGTTGGAAAAAAAAGGAATAATAACAGAGAATAACGAAAAAGAGAAATAAAAGAACAAAATAAGAAAGCACGGACCAGCGGCATAAACTTCGTAGCCATGGGTAATAGAACCCTCAAGATGCCGGGCTCTCCCGGATTCAAAAAATGCTCCTCATTCAAAGACCCCATGCCCATCTCTGAGGCCATGCGGCGTGTATACGATGTCTTGGCGGGAGAGCCATGTTCCGCAAAAATGCGCTCATTGCTCCAAGCTCACAGCAAGAGCCCACCGAGACTGCAAAATGAGGCTCTGTATGATTTTATTTCATAAGGTCCTTCAACTGCCTGCGCCAGCCTCCCCAACTTGGGACGCGCACCAGCCTCAGAAACGGAACGCCTCCTCTCCATCAAGGGCTCCCCCTAAGAGGCCCAGAACCGTCGCTGAGTAGATCTTTCCCTCTAACGTGTCAGGGTAGAGCTACTCAGAGATCTAAGTCCGACACGGCAGTTTCAAGCGCTTGTCCCGCTTTGAAACCGCGTAAAACAGTGTCCTCAGCACCCAGTCATGCGACTGACACTTTTCTGGCGTGAAAAGCTCCCCCGGCACCGAAGCCATCGGCACCGGCTATTTCATCAGCACCGAGGCTGCCCTTGGTACCGTCATGCGCTGCGTCTACTTCATCATCCTCTTCAGGGGACTTAATAACTCCGGCGCAGGAGCTACCGGCACCGAGCTTGGTGCTGGACCATTCTCTACCTTCACGAGCTCGAGATGAGACTCTGGCACCGGTCCCTCACTCTCAGGACCGACAACCTACAGCACTGCCTCAGGATGTGCCGGCACCGACTCAAATCCAATCGGCGCCACCCTCCACGCACCCGGCACGTGATTCCCGTGCCAAGAAACATCGCTCGGCACCAGCCTCGGCCCCGACGCATATGGCACCGGCCTCGGCACCAGAATGCACAGCTACCAAAGCATGTACTAAGATGCACCCCATCCGTAGCCCCTCTCTGGCCTCTCCAGTGCCTGTATTCTCGCCTGCTCCGTCTCCATCTCTTCCTTCTCCATTGAGCAGGAGAGCACCATGGCGATCTACAAGGTACTCCTCACCGGACAGATTGCCATCTCCCTTTTTGACACCTCCTAGACAACATCGAGGTTCCTCCTGCTATTTTTCAGCCTCGCCTTGGCCATTACAGCGCAGATCATACTCCCCTTCTCCATCTATTAAATTGAGAAGGTGGTCTTCGCACTACGATTACACGGCTCGTCGTTGTTATACTCGCTCCCTATCCCGCTCCTCCCATTGCTACCGGGAACGTTACCACCATTCCCATTATCACAGAGATCTATCGCCTCACTACCGCACAAGTCATTACTCACTTGGATCGCCTCCACATTCGATAATGGTTTGCTCTTCTTCCAGACATTCTCCTTCTATTCCACCTGCCAGCCAAGCCTTGCCCTCCACTCGCCCATCTCCTCTTCTCCAGGAACAACCTTCCACTCAGTCGCAACCTCCTGAAGTTTCTCCCATGGAACAATCCTCTTCTCCGAACGATGCTGTTATCCCTGGAGACACCTCACCACCAGACGACTTGAGGCAGTTCCAGGACCTTTTCAAGAGAGTAGCAGTCTCTCAGGAGATCCAGCTAACAGAAGTTAAGGACAAACAACATAGTCTCTTAAAGAATTTACAGTCTGCTCACTCTACTAAATTAGCCATACCTCTGGACGAGTCTGTTAACTAATGAACTCTGGTAGACTCCTGCCTTTGTTCCCCCCACTAACAAGCGGGCTGATAAGAAATACTTTGTGCCCCCAAAAGGTTCTGAATTCTTGTTTTCTCACTCAAATCCACACTCAAATTCTCTGGTGCTCGATGCAGCCCAGCAGCGCGCGAAGACGCCTCAATATAAGTCTGCCACTGCTGACAAGGATTCAAAGAGGCTCAATTTATTTGGGAGGAAAGTATATACCTCTTCAACTTTACTCCTCCGGATCTCAAATTATCTGGCGCACTTGTCAAACCATAATTTCAACAGTTACCCCTTCAGAGACCCCTTCTAAAGTCAATAGTCCAGGAGGGCTATGCTTCTACTCGTACTAGCCTCCAGATCGCTATGGATGTGGCAGACACTGCAGTGCGTACCACAACCACCGTAGTTGTTATGCGCAGGGCATTGCTCCTCCAGTCCGCAGGGGTACTTAAAGAGCTTCAGTCCAAAGTAGAGGACTTACCATTTGAGAAAGATTCTCTCTTTGGGGATAAGACGGACTCAGCCTTACATTCCAACAAGGACACGAGAACAACCCTGAGATCACTGGGGATGTACATCCCTCCCTGTAGGGTTGGTTTACTGCTCTTGACCTCAAGGACGCCTATTTCCACGTGACAATCCATGCCGTTCACAGGAAATTTCTTCGCTTCACAATAGGGGAGGACCATTACTAATATCGAGTACTCCCATTCGGTCTCACCACCGCACCACGAGTTTTTACGAAAATGTTCATAGTCATGGCCTCTTACCTGCGACACATGTCAGTCATCATCTATCCTTACCTCGATGATTACCTGATAAAAGGACGCTCCTCTTCGGAGGCCTCGCACATGGTCCGGATGACGATCGACACTTTCCTCTTGTTGGGTCTTCTTCTCAATGAGGACAAATCCACCCTAGTACCTACCCAGACACTCGAGTTCATAGGTGCGCTCCTCGATTCAGTCATGGCGAGGGCATACTTACCTCTACCCAGATTTCAAACACTGCAGAACTTACTGGATCAGCTTCTCTACAGTTTCTCACTGCAAGTAGCAACGGTTCTCAAGTTAATGGGTCACATGGCCTCCACTACTTATGTCGTTCCTTACACCAGGCTTCACTTTCATGCACTACAGCATTGGCTAACCACAATATACGATCCCGTAACGCACAATTTGGGCAAATGGGTATCCGTTCCTACCACGGTCAAGTCTTCCCTCCAGTGGTGGAAAGTAGGCGACAATCTACTCTCTGGCACGCATTTCCAGTACCCGTCACCGCGCGTCCACATCACCACTGATGCCTCTCATCAGCTGGGGTGCTCACATGGGCAACCTAGCCGTGCAAGGTCGTTGGTCTCCTCAGGAATCACTTTTACACACAAACCTTCTCGAGCTGAGGGCCGTTACCAACGCTTGTAGACACTTCCGTACACACCTCCGCAATTCCACTGTGGCCATTTTCACGGACAACGTAGCCACCATGTTCTATATCAACCGTCAAGGGGGTGCACGATCCCGTTCTCTTTGTGCGGAATCAACCCGACTTTGGAATTGGTGCATTGCCAACGGTATCACACTCATGGCCTCCTACTTACCTAGCATCAACAACACAATTCCCTCAGCAGGAATTTTGTGACACAACACAAGTGGGAGATTGATTGCCATGTACTTCACTCTGCATTTTGCCTCTGGGGATTCCCTCAAATAGACCTTTTTGCCACGGCCGCCAACAGAAAGTGTCACCGCTTCTGTTCCAGGGCAGGCCTATGTCACCACTCATTAGGGGACGCCTTTCTTCTTGATTGGAGCGGTCCCCTCATGTACACTTTTCCCCCTATCCCACTTATCTTCAAAGTCCTTCAGAAGATCAAGTCTGACAAAGCCTTGGTCATCTTCATAGCACCCAAATGGCCTCGCTAGCATTGGTACCCAATTCTAATGCGCCTGGCACAACATCCACCATATCGACTACTGCTCGTGAGCACCCCAACCTCCTGACTCAGAAGTGAGGCTCCCTCCTTCATCTCCAACTACACACACTGCACCTGTCAGCCTGGTACCTAGTTGGCTGAATGCTTCTGAAGCCCTCTGCTCCGATAGTGTTCAGAATGTTCTTATACATAGTAGGAAACAAAATACACGTGTTACTTACCTGTCCAAATGGCGTTGTTTCACTTCCTGGTGTTCCGACCGCAACCTCAACCCTCAAATTGTCCTGATTCCTCTCATCTTGGACTATATGATGCATCTACAACAAAACGGACTGGCTTTAGCGTCTATAAGGGTCCATCTCGTGGCACTAACTGCATTTAGACAGCCAATAGGGGGAATTTCGCTCTTCGCTCACCCTCTCACGAAGAGATTTCTTAAAGGTTTAATGAATCTAAACCCTCCTGTATGTCCCCCCACACCATTGTGGAATTTGGAATTGGTACTCTCTGCTTTGACAACACGGCTATTCGAACCTCTGGCTACCATACCTCTCCAAACCCTCACCCAGAAGCTGGTCTTCCTGATCACCATCATGTCGGCGCGCCGAGCAAACGAGATCTCTGCACTGATGGCGTCGCCTCCATACACTGTCTTAAAAAAGGACAGTGTTATCTGAGACACCACCCGACCTTCATCCCTAAGGTCTTCTCGCAATTCCATCTTAATGAACGTATAGTTCTACCGGCCTTTTACCCAAAACCTCATGCATCTCCTCTCGAGGCCACCCTTCGCACATTAGACGTATGCAGGGCCTTAGCGTTTTACTTGCAGTGCACTAGGTCCTTTTGTAAGACTGATGGTTATTAGTCTCCATAGCAGAACAATGCAAAGGACATCCCCTCTCATCCCAGAGAATTTCTAAGCTAATTGTCTCCTGTATATCACAATGCTATACCCTACGTCCGTGGTCACCAACCAGTAGATCGCGATCTACCGGTAGATCTCAGGGGCTCCAAGAGTAGCTCTTGAGCCCTCTCTGAACTGCACACCTGCGCAGTGCATTTACATTAGATTTCCTCATGTAATGTAGGCGGGGCTTCAAGGAAGGGGCGGGACAGTAGATCTTCGCCTGTTCTGAGACTTAAAAAGTGATCTTGGGTGTAAAAAGGTTGGAGACCACTGCCCTACATAATGTTCCCTTGCCTCAATGCCTTAAAGCCCATTCCACTAGGGCAGTAGGCTCCTCTACTGCATTCCTTAAAGGTGTCCCTCTTGCCAATATTTGTAGGGCGGCCACCTGGTCTTCTTTCGACATATTTGCTAAACATTATGCCATTAACTCCAGAAGGTCCTCAGATACTTCTGTGGATACCGCAGTGCTTTCTTCCTTACATACACAGTGACTTCCGAATCCCACCGCCTTCTTTGGGTGGGTACTGCTTCTGAGTCACCTAATATGGAGAACCCACGGGGACATCACTTGAAGAAGAAAGCAAAGTTACTCACCTTTGTGCAGTAACTGTTGTTCTTCGAAATGTGTGTTCTCCCCTCCCCCCCCGTGGGTGCTCCACTACCCACCCGGCCTCCCCGCTTTGGAGTCTGTTCTCTTTTGCAGATCCTGAGATGGCTCCGAGGAACTGGTTGAGACTGGATCGCGCAGGGCGGGAGAGCGCGAACGCCGCTAGATTGCCCCCCCCCCCCCCCGTGCATGCGCGTTCCAGCTGACTACGGCTTTAAAGATCTCCATCTTGTGGTGCCAGGGCAAGCCCGGCACCTAATGTGGAGCACCTACGGGGGGACACATCTCGAAGAACGACAGTTACTGAACGAAGGTGAGTAATTTCGCTTTCTGATATACCTTGTGGAACTGTAGTGTGTAAAGAAATGGGTCGTCAGGCCAGCACTGTGTTATAGGTATTAGGATATGTTCAGTTTTGCTTTATTATTTGTGAATAATTTCTTAATGCAAAAACATAATTAACTGCTGAGTGTTGTGTACAGGGAAGTTTATGTGGTAAAGTAAAAGCCATGTAATAAACAATTGTGATGTCACTCCCAGGAGTTATGAAAATTAACTGATTAAAATTCATAGAAGATATGTCACAACTTTTTATTATATAATGGAGTCAGTAGGCTGACTACTCCTACTAAAACCAATAGGATTTAGTAGGAGTAGTCAGTAGGTGGACTATGAGCCAAATCTGGATCACCAGCCGGTTTTGAATGGACACTGAAATTTTTTTATTGATTTTATTTTTGACTATCTATTTGTTGAGGTTATTTTTTTTTGGAGTCAGGAACTTGACTATACTTGGACCAAGACCTCTGGACCTTAACACAAAATAATTGACTATCCCTGCCTAGGTAGAGTCTTCGATAGCCAAAGTGCTGCGGTCGTCGTGGTGAGGAATAGCCCCTCTGACCGCTAAGTATAACTTTCGGAATGGTTAAAAAAATAAATGCTGTGGCAGTGGGCAAAGAAATACTGCCAGTGGAGAAGGAAAAGCTGCAGGCTGCTTTTGTGGAGAGATTCAAGAAGAGTGGAATTGGAATATTAAGATTTAATCATTTTGTTGATAGCCCTTTGCATATCTGCTGATGTCTTTCCCTTGCAGGGGTTAAAGGTAGCTAGAGCTGGAATCATTTGGCAGGTTATAAGTAGGGTAAAGGAAAAGTTGAAGGAGTAGTAAGGGGAATGGGAATAAGTGTATGTGGGAGTGAGACTTGGATTTGGATGGTATTAAATATAAAAGTAAAAAACAGGCTTGTTTTTGCAGTGTGTGTGCCTGTGTGAGTAATTCGTCTCCAGGTTATGCTGTCTATACACACTATAGAGGCCATGCATCTTGTGGTTTATGTCGTCGCCAGAGCCCCTGGATTGAATTACAGCCTTGTAATTTGCTTACCTGTCTTTATTTTACACATACTGTTTCATATTCATTTTGATAATTTCAAAGCACATAACAGTCCCGTGCCCTTAAAAATCCTCCTTACCTGCAAGGTGAATGCCACTTTATAAAACGGAGTTATTGTAAAAACACACACACTCCCTTCCTATAGGGAAAGACAGATTTTAGCAGGACTGTACTGTACATATTTGCACCCACACAGTAAGTCTGTTAGTACATACATATATTAATATACAGAAGCTGCATTAATGCTTTTGAATATTTCTCTTAACCTTGTCTGTCATCCACTTGTGTTCCTGTAAAGCGTAAAGGCCAGTTCCTTAATATGCTTTTAAAAATATCTGCCATTTCAATTACAAAGTGTTTATTTTGCAAGCATTATGAAGCAGAGTAAGCGTTATCCCCATATTACAGATACCTAATTGCACAGAATTAAAGATCACATATTCAGAAATGTCTTCTAATTTTGGATGCCTCCATTTTTGGGTACCCAGTTTGAGCTCTGTTAAAATTGCTGAACACCCAAGTTTGTGATGGAAGTCAGTAGGGGAGCTGTAGCCGATCAGCAGCTCTGCAAATTAGGCCCTTAGGTGTCTGAAATCAGACACCCAGAAACTCAGGTAGTTTAAATTAGAGTCCATGTTTGAAAATGTGGTCCTATAAAACTTGCCCGTGACTGTACTCTTTGTCAGAAGAGTGGCCAGGATGGGAATGCAGGAGCTCCTGGCTCTGAGTCTCATGCTGAATCTGGTAGAAAATGTATTCAGTTGAAAAAGCTTCCTATTGTCTCCACCTATACCCCTAATGTCTAGATGCATTCTCTTCTCCCTGTCTGAAGACCATTTTAATTACACACAGCGTTTCACTGACCATATTTTGGCAAATGTGATTGAATATGGGGTGACAGAGTGGGTTTTCTTCTATGCTCAAGTTAGAGGGTGTGTCAATAGCAGTTTTGCATTTGGGCCAGAGCAGAAATTTGCTAGTTAGCGAGCTGTGTATGAAGAAAAGCCATTTGGACTTAACTGTTAGCCCTAATGGGTTGTTAGCATAGCCGTATGTTTCCGGGATTAAATAGATTCATATGAGAAATAACGTATATATTAGTATGTTTGTAATTATGATAGTTAGGCTTTTTATCATTTCTGTATATCATTCTCCATCTACTGAACCTTCTCTAACTATGAGATTCAGTTTGTCCTATAAATGTCATTAAAACAAGAGGCAGGCAAACTTCCATTTCATAATTCATATTTTTACAAATAACTTATGTTGACTCTGTATCTATCTAAAACTCTGAAAATATTTTTAAAAGATCAACCCCATGATGACTTTGACAAAGATTTAACAAACCAGCAGTGTGATGCTTTCTGTAGGCTAACAGTTTTAATAGGTTTATCTTAGACAGTTCTTCAATTGAGAAAGTGTCAGTTAATAATTTACCTATCCCAGGAGGCAGTGGAAGCAATCACACTCCATAGCGAGGTACTCTGGGGCCTGTCGCTTTGCTGCAGCTCATCCTGACTATAGCAAAGCACCATTGGATGCGACATCAGCGCTGTGTCTGCACTTTGACAAATGAAATCTTGTAAAGGCTAAATAAGGCATGGGAAGTTTTGGAATGAGCAAATAGCTCTTCAGCTGATTTCTGCAGTAATGGATTACTGTAAATGTCCATCTGCTGCACATCAAAGGGAACACAAGTTAAAATTAAGTGTTGCCTGTATTGGTTTAATTTCAGGAGTATCCAATTCTTAAGGAAAGGTTCTGAGGAGGCAGATGTACAGTTAACAATATTTACTGATATTTGCCTTGTAAATGTATTGCTCGGATGATACATTGCGTACTCAGAACTCAAGTTCAGTACCAAAAATAAGAAGAGTTAACATAAAAAAGCCCTGAAGGATGGTACTTCTGCCATCCTCCCTTACTGTGTAATTTGTTCTGACACAATGGGTAGCATTAAACTACAGAAGATTAAGCACTATTTATGTGAATTTTATACCCCCATTTATGCTTTGAGTGATACTGTAGCGTGGTAAGTTTTTTATAATTTGTTTTCGGTATGTGAAAAATGTTTCTCAAAAAATATTCATATCTGCACATACATTTTTATTAGAAGTTGTCGTGAAAAAGATTTACAGTTATTTAATAACAATTTATTATAGTAACATGTTCTGTCAGCTGTGGCACTTATTCAGTAAAACTGGTAAATCAAATTTATATAGACATTCACTAGAAATTTATTTCAGATTCTAGTGAAATGTATTCTAATGTTTTTAATAGTGTTAATAAACTATTACCTTCAGTTTCTCAGGCTTACTTTTTGTTTACATGCCAACATTACCTGCTTTTTTTCCTAGACTAGGAAGCAAGATCAGTGGTGCTACTACATAAAGCACTTCAGCCACTTACGGTACTTTGTCCTCCAAAGAGTCAGGACCAAATCATGCATTAGATGTGGTTAGGTCATGTCATATGAGGGGTTCAGAAGACAGTCCGACAACAATTTTTACACTGTTCTAATTCCTGTCAATATGCTATGGTAGTCTTGATTTTACTGAGTCATAAACCACTCAGTGCATTAGAACTGTTTGGGAAGTAGAAGAAAAACATGAATATTTCCATGATTGTTTAAAAATACTGTGTGTTGTTACCCTAAACCTGGTGGTTAAATGTATGTGGTATTTGTCTGAGACTTGGAAGTGCTATCCTAGTTGCCCATTTAGTGAATTTGCTCTTTTGGATTTATGTAGCCACTGCAGGGCTAAAACAAGGATGAAGAGAGAGGATGACCCTCGTGATTAAAATTGGATTTTAGTACTTAGAAGTTTGGATCAAGGATGGATTAAGAATGTTAAGAGGCAATTAATTGGCTAATCGTGTGGCTGATAGAATTTTTATCAATGACACAATTAGTCGATAAGGGAAGGCACTCAGTCCTGGCTTGTGCCGGGTCTAGGAGCTACCCCACTGTGGCTCTGCAGTTTAAATATAGTAGGAGCTGGGTATGCAGGCAGTTCAGCTCCTACTGCATTTAAACTGCAAAGGTAGGTCCTGGACCCGACACGATCCAGGACTGAGCCGGGCTGCCTGCCTGGCTGGAGCAGCTCCTGTCTGTGGTGACTTGGGCTGGCTGCAGTCAGAGGCTTCTCTAGCAGCAGCCCCTGTCTGTAGGGGGTTCCAGCTACTCGCTGGGACCCTCCGTGGACAGAGGCTGCTGCAGGAGCAGCCTCTGCCTGTGGTGAACTTGGGCCTGCTGTGGGCAGTGGCTGCTTCATGGCAGCTTCCCCTGTCCACTTCCTGCACTGCTGCCTCTGATAGAGCAGCAGTGAGGGGGTGGGCAAGCAGCACTGTGGAGGCGGTGTTGGGGGGAACTGGGTTTTAAGCTGTCTCCCTCCCCCCCCCCCCCGCACTGGCTCCTGCTCCCCCACCCCTTGCTACCTCTGATACAGAGGTAGCAAGGCGGGGGGAATGCGACTTTTTGGGCCTAGGCTTATTGGGTAGTTGACTAGTCACTTGCTTACATACCTACTCGGTCATGGACTTCGTGTATGACCTTGGCAACACCCTTAGTATCACATTTTCTAAAGCACTCATGGATGGACTTTCAAGTATTCATTATCCACCACTGAACCCACTTCTTCTTCAAAGAGGTGCACTCCATTTAGGTAAGTAAACAAGGGCCAGTACTCTGTAACCATTATGATATTGATGGACAGATTTTTCAAAAGATCTCAACATTTAACATACTGAGCTCTGTTGAAAATTTAGCCCCAGTTGTAGGTGCTAATTCTTCTGAAATCTTTATGCCTGTTTCAGTGCCCTATCAGTAAAAATGAGAATAAAAATACTTCCTTTCTTCCATCTTTTGTCTGCCCGGTTTATTCAGGTTGTAAATCTTTCTGGGAACCATCTGCCTCTCCCGTTATCTGTACAGCACGTAACACAATGGGCTTGAGCTTGGTTAGAACCTCTCAGGCCTAGGCATTACTTTTAATGTAAATTACAAATGCTGTGACTATTGGTAATAAAAATGAAGCTATTTTTCAGTTCCCCCATAAATGGACACTAAAATCTTATTAAACAAAAAATAGAAAATGCTACTTCAGTGCAGCTGTCAGAATATACACTTGTAAAAACAATTATATAGCCAAAATTTGGTTCTTATCTAAGAAATGAAGCATCCGTTGCTTCGTGTCTTGTGAAAATGAGCTGCTATACCGGTGTGCCCAAGCACAAGAGATGATGTTACCAAATAAACATTCTTGCTTTATCTAAGATCAGAATTAAGCCTTAAATATAAAGCAAAGCGCAGTGAACTCCTTAGGAATCATTAAGTTTTGCAAACTTGAACTTTCTGAACAAGGAGTTTGCAAAGCTAATGACAGAAGGGAGGGAGAGAGATTGGAGGTGCAACATTTTTTAGTAATGAGTAGGGATGCATGTTGTCCTTCTGAAATTGTTGGGCTTTATCTACTAATAAAATGAATTAAAAGTGAAGACACATGAAAATTGCAATCACCTGAAAACTTTTTTACAAAACCATATTGAAATGTAGTGTTAATCCGTTATTGTGCTTTGCTTATTAACGTCAATCCAGGATTTCTTCCTCCTGAAATTTTTTCTTTGGGGGTAGATATACAGAATATAGCATCCATAGGAGGCCATCAGAAGCACAGCTATGGAAAAGCTGAACATTCAAGAGATATTCCTTAAACATACTTAATTTAAATTGTTTGTATATTTTCTTAAAGGCTAGTCAGTATTGGATAGTGAGGCTATGTTGAGATAGCAGGGCTTTTTCAGGATACCGGAAGTATCCTGAAATAGCAATTCTACATCTTTAAGCACTCCCATTATTTTGAAATATGCTTTGTAATAATTGGTGCACTGTTGGTGCTTATGCTTATCCGGCATCCTTGTAACCCTAGTGGAACGAGGGTTAAGGGATTTGTTGGCATTAGGGTTATTAAATTAGTTTAATTAACTAATCGAATAGTCGATGGGATTTCCGTTGACTGTTCAATTAGTCGACAAGGGCGCCTCTGCCTTTGAACTGGGCTTCTTCTGGGCTCTTGCTACAGTTCAAAAGCAGAAGCCCCACAGGGAGTGTGGGGCCAGTGGGGGGACTCCTCTGGCCCTGCACTCCTTGCCGGGACTCTGGTACATTTCAAAAGCAGAATCACAGCAGAACCTGCCTGAGCGGAGACTGGTTCAGTGCCCTTTCGTGCCTTTTCCCATTGTGCCTCTACCTCCCTTGCGCCCCATGGAGACTGTGCTGGGTGGGAACTGACTTTTAAGTTGGCTCCTCCCAGCACCAGCTCCTGCTTCCCCATTTGCTGCTTCTCTCTAATAGAGGCAGCAAGGGGGGGGGGGGATGTAACTTGTCCCATCTCTAGTCAACTATCCAATAAGCTTATGCTTATTGGATAGTTGACTAGTCACTTACAACTTTAGTTGGGATAGCGCTTTATTTTGAAATTTGGTGCTGTGTAGACAGCGCCAAATTTCAAAATAAGCTATTTTGAAATAACCTCAAAATAAGCTATGCAATTTGCGTAGCACAAATTGTGTAGCTTATTGTGAGGAAAGGGTGCTAGGTAGACACATCCTAAATGACTGGAATTTCCCTTTGAGCTTTGTCCAGAAGGTTGAAAGTTAGATGTTCCTTTCTTCTTAGCTGCTTTTTAAAAGGCTTGCCTTCATGTTAGGTTAAGTAAATGAGGTTAATATGGATTAACAGTCATATATATTGAAACCTAGATACCTCATTCTTTTAAAGGTGACAAGCAAAGGAAAAAAATTATGCTATTATTTTGTGGAGATTGACTATTCTGTTAGTTTTGTTAATGCTTTCAGTGTTTGACTGCAATTCCAGACAGATGGTCCAGTAAAGATATGTTTGTGAAAGGTTCTACATCTTTATTCCTTCAAAGGAGGGCTTAGACGTTCCTACTACACTTCTCTAAGGAATCTTTAAGCAAAAACATGTAAGGCAAGTCTTATGTGTCTTTAAAAAGTAGGTTTTTTTTCCCCTTCCCTTTGTAAGATGCTAAGTCTTTGGTTGCTAAGAACAGTCACAGAGAGACAATATGTGATGTCTGCAATAGGTTTTGAATCTTGACAAATGCTCACCAGACTTCCCTTTAATTTAGATTAACAAAATACTGGAATGTGGTTTGATTTCATTCCATACAAGATTTGATTTGCTGAGGTAGGTGTAAAACTCACTGAAGCTGCTTTAGTGGTGGAGTGGCAGAGGGAGAGAGAGTGCAGTATTGCCTTGTAGGAGATACTTGTTCAGCAGCAGATTAGCAAGGCTTTTTGGTAAACAGTGTTGGAGAATAAGGGCAGAAGGTACTGATCTGTTCCTTTTTTATGGCCCAATCATGGCAATCCATCATTTTCACTAAATGGGTCTAGTTTGTTCTTATGATTGATTATTTTTATGCAGAAGATTTTACTGGTATCCAAGGAATGAAGGCAAAGAGGGGAAATGGGAAGAAATAGATACATTGGTAGTAATCTGTGGAATAGTTCTTGCCTATGAATTAGTTCTCTCCCAATAACAGATAACCTACTGATTAAATAAAAATTGCTATTTGAAATAGATAGCTTTCACATTGCTGCTGTCCTGATCTCTCTGGCTACGTCTACACTGGCCCCTTTTCCGGAAGGGGCATGTTAATTTCAGCGATCGCAATAGGGAAATTTATTTAAATAAAAATGTCCGCCGCTTTTTTCCGGCTTTTAGAAAAGCCGGAAAAGAGCGTCTACACTGGCCCCGATCCTCCGGAAAAAGCGCCCTTTTCCGGAGGATCTTATTCCTACTTCAAAGTAGGAATTAACATGCCCCTTCCGGAAAAGGGGCCAGTGTAGACGTAGCCTCAGAGTATGTCTAGACTACATCCCTCTGTCGGCAGAGGGATTCAGATTAGTCAGGTCGACATTGCAAATGAGACAGGGATTTAAATATCCCTGCAAGGAGGTTTACAGGATCTGTCGAAAAAGGCTTTCTTTCTCAGCAGATCCCCCTCTAGACTGCCACTTTTTGCCGACAAAGTGCTGAGTTGGCAAAACGCGGCAGCCATTTTTATGCAAATTAGGCACAGGATATTTAAATCCCTGCCTCATTTGCAATGTCGACCTGCCTAATGTGTATCCCTCTGGTGACAGAGGGATGCAGTCTAGACATACCCTCAGTATGAAGGTGGGAGATTGGATTTGATGGGGATAGCAAGCCACTTGATTCTGAAGAGCTTGGTTGGAAGCCCCTGGAGCCCTTCCCTATCTCAGTGCATGAGGGAATGTTCCTCTGAGAGAGTTTTCTCTGCCTCCCTTTGGCTGTGAGGGAGGTGAGAGTGAGCCAATTGACTTCCATGCCTGTCCTTTCTTTATAAAGCAGTCCTAGACATCCAGTGGCTTTCTTGACGTTGTTGGCCCTTCCTTTCCCACAGTTGAGCTCAGCCGTGTTTCCAGGATGCTGTGGGTCAGTCAAGAAGATATGCCTTTTTTTCTTTCTGTCTGTGCTAAATTCTCAAGGTATCTGTAGGAGAGTTCACATTCCTCATAGCATCATGGAAGCTGTGTTTTTAGGTTAAAAGGAGAGAAAAGAAGCAATTTGATGTCAGGTGATAATGTGGGGAGGTTCAGTTTCTCACAGCTTCTGATTGGTGCCCAGTGCAGGATGAAAGATAGCAGTAGAAGGGTTAGTGAGTTGTGGGCATATAAAGGGCTCTGAGTAAGTGTAACAATCTTGCTCACTGCATTTCTCATTTAGAATTGACTTCCCCATTTCTACTCTGCACTCTTTAATTGTGTGAATGGAAAGAACCCAGAAGCTTCAGTTTCAGGACTATATATCAACCCAGGCTCCTAAAGAAAACCAGTGTGGTTCAGATGTGGGTTGGGAAGAGTGGTTTGCATTGGCATAGACTTTGTGGGTGCTTACGGGCTGGAGCACTCACAGCTGTGGGTTGCAGATGCTTGCTATCCTGTATTAATGTGGCCAGTATGCGAAACCATGGCACCCACAAAACTATACATAGGTCCATGCCTGTTGAGGTTTGGGAACTACTCCCAGCTTAAAGATGCTTGAGTTAAATAAATCCTCTCTGATAGTTTTGGACGAGACAGAAAAATTGAAACACAGGTTATAATGAATTTGAAATTCTCATATAGAAAACTGTTTGGATCGCTCTCAAAACAAACTGTCTTGAAGATTAACTAGAAAATAACAGGCTAGTTTGCCCAATAATAGTTAATGTTATAATACTCTTAACCTATTAAATGGCTCTCATACCATTAGCGCTGGAAATATGCAAATTACATAGGGCCAATTAGAATGTGCTGTAAGCATTTACGTGCACTTGCTGTCTCTTACTGTGTAGTTATGGTAGCACAGTAGAAGACTCGGTGCAAGATGTGGAAAAAAATGTACAAGACCTGATTTTTTTTTCAGTGTAACTGAACATTCTCAGATCCCATTGTCTTGAATGGAAACTGTCAGTGTTCAGCACCTTTTGAAAGAATGGTCAGCCAGATTTTTTCAGCAGGAGAGTGAATTACTGATATTAAAAGTTTTTTTTCTTTTCACATTTAAGTCACTTATGGTCTTTTTTAAAAAAATGAGTCTATATTAGTTTGGGTAAAAATAGAGTCAATAAGATGGAAAAATACTGAAAGATGGCTCTAAATGACAGATGCTGTGAATAGAATCATAGAATACTAGAACTGGAAGGGACCATGAGAGATCATCAAGTCCAGTCCCCTGCAGAACCAAACATAGCCTATATCATCCCTAAGTCTAACCTGCTCTTAAATATCTCCAGTGATGGAGATTCCACAACCCCCTTAGGCAACTTATTTTAGTGTTTCACCACCCTGATAATTAGAAAGTTTTTCCTAATGTCCAACCTGAACCTTCCTTGCTGCAGTTTAAGCCCAGTGCTTCTCATCCTATTGTCAGAGGCCAAGGAGAACAATTTCCCCCCTCTTACCTGTGACATCCTTTTAGATACCTGAAAACTGCTATCATGTTCGCTCTCAGCCTTCTCTTTTCTAAACTAAAGAAGCCTAATTCCTTTAGCCTTGCCTCATAGCTCATGTTTTCTAGACCTTTAATCATTTTTGTTGCTCTTCTTTGGACCGTCTCCAATTTTGCCACATCTTTCTTGAAATGTGTTGCCCAGAACTTGGACACGATACTTCATCAGAGGCCTAATCTTCTCAGAGAAGAGCGACCAAATGACTTTTTGTGTCTTGCTCACAACACTCCTGTTAATGCATCCCAGAATCATGTTTGCTTTTTTTTGCAAGTGTCACACTGTTGACTCATATTTAGCTTGTGGTCCACTATCACCCTAGATCCCTTTCTGCAGTACTTCTTCCTAGACAGTCACTTCCCATTCTGTATGTGTGAAATGGATTGTTCTTTCCTAAGTGGAGTGCTATGCATTTATCCTCATTAAACTTCATCCTATTTACCTCAGACCATTTCTCCAGTTTGTCCAGATCATTTTGAATTATGACCCTATCCTCCAAAGCAGTTGCAGCCCCTCCCAGCTTGGTATCATCTGCAGACTTATTAAGAGTACTTGCTATGCCATCATCTAAATCATCGATGAAGATATTGAACAGAACCAGTCCCAAAACAGATCCCTGCGCAACCCCACTTGTTATGCCCTTCCAGCAGGATTGTGGACTGTTAATAACTACTCTCTGAGAATGGTTATCCAGGTAGTTATGGACCCACCTTATAATAGCCTCATCTAATTTGTATTTGCCTAGTTTATTGATAAGAAGGTCATGTGAGACCATATCAAATGCCATACTAAAGTCTAGGTATACCATGTCCACCATTTCTCCCTTTATCCACAAGACTTGTTATCCTATGAAAGAAAGCTATCAGATTGATTTGGCATGATTTATTCTTTACAACCCCATGCTGGCTGCTACTTATCACCTTATTGTCTTCCTGAAGTTTGAAGAGGAATTCCTTAATTACCTGCTCCATATCTTTCCTGTATGATAGAGTCTTGCAGGCACAATGACTAGAGTGTGCTAAGGGACAGAAAGGAGGCTGATGATGTATAAAAGAAGCGGAAACAGAAAATAACGGAAGCAAGGTTACAGCAAATTTCTTGATGATTTTGAAAATGAGGGAGAACCTTTTGAACTAGGCACACAGGGACTTGGCTGAGGATCAGAGTGATATGGCAGTAGAAAAGATAAGGAACCAAATTTCAGTTTCTCTAGTCTTCAGTCCTCAGCAGGTCAGATAATCCCTTGCTTGCAGGTATGTTTTCAAATAAAATAGTAAGCTTGTAAATATTCAAAAGTTTATTGACTCTTTTTGCACTTCTGAATAGCTAATAAATTATTTAATTGTCTGATGGAGATGTGGCTACCTAACTATAGGGCATGAAATATGCACTGTTCTTCTAATACACTGTAGGGAGACCTGTTTATAAAGTATTTAGTATTGGTTTTATAATGCACTGTTGACAACAGGAGACCACGAAGCTCAAAGATCAATCTCATTTAGGCCCACAGTATTAATGCTGCTTTATGAAGCTTTGTGACAGGTCACTTAGACAACAGCCCTTAATAAAAAAAACTTTGTGCTTGTATATGATAGTGTGACTGTCTGCTAGTAAGGCATGTTTTAAGAGCTGCCAAGGCAGCAGATGAATCTCTTTGTCCAAGTCCCTGAGGTGACTTTGTGGCTGCTGCTGGCCAGGTGATGGAACTCATCATTCGCCTGCTCTCTAGAGAAAAGTGAGACTGAGACTGCTGAAGTTCCTGCTAATGCAGCTTTCGCTAATTGTCCAGAGACCTGCTAGGACACTGGGCAGCTCAAGCAGCTCTATACTGTGAGTCAGTAATTAGGAAAACAGCAATTCTTTGTTCAGTCTCATGATTGTAAGTGCTGTGCCTTTTCAGATATCTAAAACATAAGTATTCTTAAAGAATCTAGAGTTCAGTTTGGTTTAGTTATATATGATTCTAACAGACCTTTTTTTAAAATATATGGATACTGGGTACAATGTAGCATCATAAGCGTTGTCTGGATTGGGCCCTATAAGCTGTTTGGAGGAACCAAAGAAATAGCCTAATAGAAGTGTCTGATTAAAGGAATGTGTGTAATAAAACTAAATACATTAGGATGGTTGCCTTAAAGTCAGAATCTTCTACTGCTCTGGAGTTGAACAAATTATTCTGAATCCTAAGATTTTAGAATTAATACCTGAGAAAAGAACAGCAAAACTTTAATTCATTTACATAATTAAACTCTAAAAATATTCTAAAGTATTTAAGTACACACATATAATACCACAGTCAGAGTGAGCAGACTTAAATCTGTGCTGATGCATTTGCTTTTTAAATCAAGATATTTTAATTCTCTCTTTCATTTATCTACGTAGACTGATGTGCTTTAAATAATTTATGATATCCACTAGTACAGGGAGCTTGTGACTGTTATAATTGAATCCTGAACTCATGTCCTACCGGTGAAAGAAGGCAAAACAGATTGGTGAAATACTTTGTTTTACAAGGTAAATGCATTTGTAATATTCATGTCAGTATCCATTTTGTTACTATTTGGGACGTTAATCTAGCCACTTCGGGCCTTCTAGATTCTTTAAGGTCCCATTTAAGAGTTGGGCTCAGTTTCCGCAGTGGCACTTTTACCAGACAATTAAAGAATTACTCTGCCATTCCTCAGGATATTGAATGGTTATTTTTTCCTGTAGATGAACAGGGCCTGTTTCAAAGCCTGTTTCAGGGTCTGTTTCTTGGAGTCAATGGGAAGCTTTCTGTGGACTCCAGTGAGGTTTGAATCCCAACCTAATCTCTTGGTTTCCAAACATAGCTTTTGGTAACAAACAATCGTGGACGGTAGATTCAAGAAATAAATAGTTTTATATATACATACAGAATTTGAGCATGCAAAAGAACATTTTTGTACACATAAGATTTTGTATAAACACAATGAGTAATTGATCAGATAGGTTCAAAATACATGAACCTAGTTGCTTGTTGACAAACATGCAGACTTATGGGTTTTTCACTTGAAAAGAAGGCCAGATGAAAATTTCTCACATGCTCAAATGACAGGTCATTACTGACTTTCTGCAAAATAAAGCAATAGTTAAGTAATGAAATGGCGCTGCACCAAATTTTGGTTTGGCAGGTAAAATGCCATGTGGGGGAAGAGGACAGATTTTGTATTTCCATGTGTCATCCATGTTTCTTTGGTTAGTATCAGTAAAAATCCATGTTAATCTCCATGGTGCCATTTTAAATTAGAAATGATTATTTAGCATATTGTGTTAGAAGTACATTCTCATTTAGTGTTAATTTAACTGAATTAATGGCTGCTGCTTAGTATCAGATGATGTATGTGTACAAGGATGTTATTAGGTTATCTGTGCTTTGTAAACCTCTTTGCCCTCCATTATTGAGTTGTCATATGTGGGTGAGTCCCATGTGGACGTGGGAAGAGCTGCCTGTCTTTGACCATCTCACCTGTATATTGCTGTGATGCCAGACTTGCAATTTACAGTGAGACATCTCATAATCATCTTCTGCTACAGAGTTGCTCAAGGCATGTAGGATGCATTTCCCCCCTTACAATAGAGTGCAGTTTCAGGTGACATTAGCGTGAGTTAGTGTTTTATAAAAATTATCACTATGAGAAATGCTTTTGTTGGTATCCCATAGTGTTAATTTGCATAATAGCTCCTAAATCTGAACCATCAAAATTTCCACCATGATTGTATCTAAAATGTCAAGAACATAACGTGTGTCAAGGTGGTGGCTATAGGAGTTGTGCATTCCTCCCACCTTCCTCTTTTGATTTGGTGATTGTTTTATAGATTTAATCATTGTTTTATTTTTGTAACTTGTTGCAACACAGTGGATGAGTGATTAATATCCCAGTGTACTTACCATGCTGAGAGTTCACTAATAATGATGGGGTTGTATTAGTATGTAGCATGTCACAATTTTTTGTGTTCATGATTGTGTTCTATATTCTTGCAGCTGTGATGGGAATTTCCAGTAGTTGTGATGGGAAGGCCTGCCACGGACTGCAGCTTTTTACTAACACATTTCTTGTTAAGAAACTGGTAACTTCATGTTAAATTGTTAGACAGATGTCCATATTTGATGCTTGTCACACTGTGCAAAGCACTTCTAGAAAACATTCAGGTATTTCCCACAACCAGCACTGGGATAAGAACCTGAATAGAACAGACTATTGGTAGTGATTGGTTTTTTGAAATATCACCTGTAATTAAAATATAAACACAATATTGATTTTGAAGACTATGATTTGGTGGAAGTTCTGCTGCCCCCTTGATTGTCCAGAAATTTGGCACAATTTTTTTTACCTGATCACTCCTATTCATGCAAAAATACATCTACTAGTTCCTCTACTGTATCCACGTTCTTATTGCAATTAATAGGAGTTAGGCTTGCACATCAAAGGGAAAAATAGACTTCTAAATGTGTATATATAGCACTGTAACTAAGAATAAGGAGGATTCAATGGGGAAATTGGAACGCAGGTCTAAAACTACGCAGTGTTATTGGTGGAAGATGACATAATAAACTGGATGTGTGTATTCTGATTTTGGTTATGAGTCAGAAGTTTCTTACATTAAATCTCTGGAAATGTTTTATAAAGTCAGAGTGGCAGGTTTCACAGAAAACATGCTACTGCCTATATGGAAATTTGGGTGGATTATCTGTTCAGAGGAAGTTTCCTTTATTAATTCTTCCCTTTTCCCTCCCACTTAAGATGTGTTAACATTTTGTAGTATATTGGTTATTACAGAATAAGTCCCTTACTTTATTCTTGGGGGGGGGATTACATTTCCTAAATTGAATTGCCACCTATATGAGTGTGAAGAACATGTTATTTTTGCATAATTCTCAAGTATTAAGTTAGGACCTCTTCCCAATAAGGAGTAAATCCACAACTTTACTTTTATTCTTGAGTAATGTACAAGCATGTTTGATTACAGACTGTGCATACGTTATTTTAGTTACAACAAATAGTCCTATGGCATCTTAGAGACTACAAAAGTATATGTAGTATTTTAAGCTTTCATGGTGAAAACCCACTTTTTCAAATGAGCTGGAGTGGGAAAAAATGGGAACTCAGAATTCAGTGACAGTAGCATTATTTTATCTCACTTGGGGAAATTCATCCATTTTATTGGAGCAATGTCAGCTATTCAGTTATAAAATTTCTATAAACCAACTTCATCAAATAAGATGGGTTGTTTCAACACAAGGAAGGGCTGATTGTCATGCGATGTGGAGGACCATTTTTATTATTTTGGCAAGAACAGGGACAGTTTTGTCCTGACAAGTCATTAGATGAATACCAGAGTGTGTCACATGAAAAACTACTGATCTTTAACCCAGCTATCTACTTAACCGAGCCTTGAAAATGAATAGTGAATAAGAGAAGAGCAAAGGCCAGTTTACTGTCATTACAGATTACAGAATCTGTTAACAGCTTCAACAAACTGAACTCTGGGAATTACAGGTACTATACAGTAAGACAATCAAGTGTACCTAGACAAATTGTGTATTCAGTTAGCAGATCACATTTTAGAATATATGTATTTTTGCTGTTGTAACCAGTTACATTTAAATCAAAATTATGTTTTCTCATGTTTTAATTATATCTTATCAAGTCTTAGGACCAAAGCCACAGTTGAGGAGTGCTCATTTTAAATCATCGATTAACAATTATTATAAAGTAATTAGATCTCCAGTATAAATGAATTAATCTGCGCCCGCTGCTGTCTTTTTTCCCCAAGAGTGATCTGTGGGACACTCTGCATGTATAGTTAATATAAACATTTATAGTGAACTCCTAGATGTTAGAAAAACAAATATAGTAAAGATCAGTAACATTTTTAAAATGATCAGTTTTGGGAATTCATATTTACAGGAAAACAGCATTCTTTCTTGTCCTGATAGTAGAATTGCATTGTCTCCCTACAGTCTTGTTAGCTTATACTAACTGAAATGCAAATGCTTTCCAACTAATTGGGCCTCATTGAAAGTACATATACAGTCCATAGTTATATGCATGCAGCTTTTATTTATTTATTTTTCAAAATTCCTCTGTAATTATTTTCTTGATTAATATCTAAAGCATAGGCTTGTAATAAAAAATCCTCTTTAAAGACTTTACATATTATTGAACATTAAAAGGTTAGTAAATGTTGCATGTTTAACAGCTTGCTTAATACAATATAATTGGAGCAAAAAGAAAAAAAACAGTATTTAAAAACATAATGATTTGAATGAATTTTTATTAATCCTTTGACTGAACTAATTAATTCTTAAATGTTCATGATATTGGTATTTGGAACAATTAAAAAAATGTTACCATTATGTAATGTCTTTGGTACTTATAATCACCTACTGGCTCTATGTAGTTATCCTGTTTTTTTTTAACGTAATATGTG